>NW_027460849.1:0-146711 GCF_050947875.1 Dermacentor variabilis
TGCATGCCATATCGTGTGGTTTTGCAGAAAACTGCGTCCGCGTCTACCAAAAGATGCATGTGCATGCTAAAAACGCGTTTTGGCACAAATCCATGTGCGGGTGCTAAAAAGAGCAGCATCGGCATGCTTTTCACGTCGTTTGGTAGAAATCCACGCGAGCGTTCTGCCAAAAGCACCATTTGCATGCCTATCGTGTGGTTTTGCAGAAAACTGCGTCCGCGTCTAACCAAAAGATGCATGCGCATGCTTAAAACGCGTTTTGGCACAAATCCATGTGCGGATGTTAAAAAGAGCAGCATCGCCATGCTTTTCACGTCGTTTGGTAGAAATCCACGCGCGCGTTCTGCCAAAAGCACCATTTGCATGCCTATCGTGTGGTTTTGCAGAAAACTGCGTCCGCGTCTACCAAAAGATGCATGCGCAGGCTTAAAACGCGTTTTGGCACAAATCCATGTGCGGATGTTAAAAAGAGCAGCATCGGCATGCTTTTCACGTCGTTTGGTAGAAATCCACGCGCGCGTTCTGCCAAAGCACCATTTGCATGCATATCGTGTGGTTTTGCAGAAAACTGCGTCCGCGTCTACGAAAAGATGCATGCGCATGCTTAAAACGCGTTTTGGCACAAATCCATGTGCGGGTGCTAAAAAGAGCAGCATCGGCATGCTTTTCACGTCGTTTGGTAGAAATCCACACGCGCGTTCTGCCAAAAGCACCATTTGCATGCCTATCGTGTGGTTTTGCAGAAAACTGCGTCCGCGTCTACCAAAAGATGCGTGCGCATGCTTAAAACGCGCTTTGGCACAAATCCATGTGCGGATGTCAAAAAGAGCAGCATCGGCATGCTTTTCACGTCGTTTGGTAGAAATCCACGCGCGCGTTCTGCCAAAAGCACCATTTGCATGCATATCGTGTGGTTTTGCAGAAAACTGCGTCCGCGGTCTACCAAAGATGCATGCGCATGCTTAAAACGCGTTTTGGCACAAATCCATGTGCGGGTGCTAAAAAGAGCAGCATCGGCATGCTTTTCACGTCGTTTGGTAGAAATCCACACGCGCGTTCTGCCAAAAGCACCATTTGCATGCATATCGTTGTGGTTTTGCAGAAAACTGCGTCCGCGTCTACCAAAAGATGCATGTGCATGCTAAAAACGCGTTTTGGCACAAATCCATGTGCGGGTGCTAAAAAGAGCAGCATCGGCATGCTTTTCACGTCGTTTGGTAGAAATCCACGCGCGCGTTCTGCCAAAAGCACCATTTGCATGCCTATCGTGTGGTTTTGCAGAAAACTGCGTCCGCGTCTACCAAAAGATGCATGCGCATGCTTAAAACGCGTTTTTGGCACAAATCCATGTGCGGATGTTAAAAAGAGCAGCATCGGCATGCTTTTCACGTCGTTTGCTGGAAATCCACGCGCGCGTTCTGCCAAAAGCACCATTTTGCATGCATATCTTGTGGTTTTGCAGAAAACTGCGTCCGCGTCTACCAAAAGATGCATGCGCATGCTTAAAACGCGTTTTGGCACAAATCCATGTGCGGTGCTAAAAAGAGCAGCATCGGCATGCTTTCACGTCGTTTGGTAGAAATCCACACGCGCGTTCTGCCAAAAGCACCATTTGCATGCCTATCGTGTGGTTTTGCAGAAAACTGCGTCCGCGTCTACCAAAAGATGCATGCGCATGCTTAAAACGCGCTTTGGCACAAATCCATGTGCGGATGTTAAAAAGAGCAGCATCGGCATGCTTTTCACGTCGTTTGGTAGAAATCCACGCGCGCGTTCTGCCCAAAAGCACCATTTGCATGCATATCGTGTGGTTTTGCAGACAACTGCGTCCGCGTTTACCAAAAGATGCATGCGCATGCTTAAAACGCGCTTTGCACAAATCCATGTGCGGATGTTAAAAAGAGCAGCATCGGCATGCTTTTCACGTCGTTTGGTAGAAATCCACGCGCGCGTTCTGCCAAAAGCACCATTTGCATGCATATCGTGTGGTTTTGCAGAAAACTGCGTCCGCGTCTACCAAAAGATGCATGCGCATGCTTAAAACGCGTTTTGGCACAAATCCATGTGCGGGTGCTAAAAAGAGCAGCATCGGCATGCTTTTCACGTCGTTTGGTAGAAATCCACACGCGCGTTCTGCCAAAACCACCATTTGCATGCATATCGTGTGGTTTTGAAGAAAACTGCGTCCGCGTCTACCAAAAGATGCATGTGCATGCTAAAAACGCGTTTTGGCACAAATCCATGTGCGGGTGCTAAAAAGAGCACCATCGGCATGCTTTTCACGTCGTTTGGTAGAAATCCACGCGCGCGTTCTGCAAAAGCATCATTTGCATGCATATCGTGTGGTTTTGCAGAAAACTGCGTCCGCGTCTACCAAAAGATGCATGCGCATGCTTAAACGCGTTTTGGCACAAATCCATGTGCGGGTGCTAAAAAGAGCAGCATCGCATGCTTTTCACGTCGTTTGGTAGAAATCCACACGCGCGTTCTGCCAAAAGCACCATTTGCATGCATATCGTGTGGTTTTGCAGAAAACTGCGTCGCCTCTACCAAAAGATGCATGTGCATGCTAAAAACGCGTTTTGGCACTAATCCACGTGCGGGTGCTAAAAAGAGCAGCATCGGCATGCTTTTCACGTCGTTTGGTAGAAATCCACGCGCGCGTTCTGCCAAAAGCACCATTTGCATGCCTATCGTGTGGTTTTGCAGAAAACTGCGTCCGCGTCTACCAAAAGATGCATGTGCATGCTTAAAAACGCGCTTTGGCACAAATCCATGTGCGGATGTTAAAAAGAGCAGCATCGGCATGCTTTTCACGTCGTTTGTAGAAATCCACGCGCGCGTTCTGCCAAAGCACCATTTGCATGCATATCGTGTGGTTTTGCAGAAAACTGCGTCCGCGTCTACCAAAAGATGCATGCGCATGCTTAAAAACGCGTTTTGGCACAAATCCATGTGCGGGTTGCTAAAAAGAGCAGCATCGGCATGCTTTTCACGTCGTTTGGTAGAAATCCACGCGCGCGTTCTGCAAAAGCACCCATTTGCATGCCTATCGTGTGGTTTTGCAGAAAACTGCGTCCGCGTCTACCAAAAGATGCATGCGCATGCTTAAAACGCGTTTTGGCACAAATCCATGTGCGGGTGCTAAAAAGGGCAGCATCGGCATGCTTTTCACGTCGTTTGGTAGAAATCCACACGCGCGTTCTGCCAAAGCACCATTTGCATGCATATCGTGTGGTTTTGCAGAAAACTGCGTCCGCGTCTACCAAAAGATGCATGCGCATGCTTAAAACGCGCTTTGGCACAAATCCATGTGCGGATGTTAAAAAGAGCAGCATCGGCATGCTTTTCACGTCGTTTGGTAGAAATCCACGCGCGCGTTCTGCCAAAAGCACCATTTGCATGCATATCGTGTGGTTTTGCAGAAAACTGCGTCCGCGTCTACCAAAAGATGCATGCGCATGCTTAAAACGCGTTTTGGCACAAATCCATGTGCGGGTGCTAAAAAGAGCAGCATCGGCATGCTTTTCCACGTCGTTTGTAGAAATCCACACGCGCGTTCTGCCAAAACCACCATTTGCATGCATATCGTGTGGTTTTGCAGAAAACTGCGTCCGCGTCTACCAAAAGATGCATGTGCATGCTAAAAACGCGTTTTGGCACAAATCCATGTGCGGGTGCTAGAAAGAGCACCATTGGCATGCTTTTCACGTCGTTGGTAGAAATCCACGCGCGCGTTCTGGCCAAAAGCACCATTTGCATGCCTATCGTGTGGTTTTGCAGAAAACTGCGTCCGCGTCTACCAAAAGATGCATGCGCATGCTTAAAACGCGTTTTGCACAAATCCATGTGCGGATGTTAAAAGAGCAGCATCGGCATGCTTTTCACGTCGTTTGGTAGAAATCCACACGCGTTCTGCCAAAAGCACCATTTGCATGCATATCGTGTGGTTTTGCAGAAAACTGCGTCCGCGCCTACCAAAAGATGCATGTGCATGCTAAAACGCGTTTTGGCACAAATCCAGGTGCGGGTGCTAAAAAGAGCAGCATCGGCATGCTTTTCACGTCGTTTGGTAGAAATCCACGCGCGCGTTCTGCCAAAAGCACCATTTGCATGCATATCGTGTGGTTTGCAGAAAACTGCGTCCGCGTCTACCAAAAGATGCATGCGCATGCTTAAAACGCGTTTTGGCACAAATCCATGTGCGGGTGCTAAAAAGAGCAGCATCGGCATGCTTTTCACGTCGTTTGGTAGAAATCCACACGCGCGTTGTGCCAAAAGCACCATTTGCATGCATATTGTGTGGTTTTGCAGAAACTGCGTCCGCGTCTACCAAAAGATGCATGTGCATGCTAAAAACGCGTTTTGGCACAAATCCATGTGCGGGTGCTAAAAAGAGCAGCATCGGCATGCTTTTCACGTCGTTTGGTAGAAATCCACGCGCGCGTTCTGCCAAAAGCATCATTTGCATGCATATCGTGTGGTTTTGCAGAAAACTGCGTCCGCGTCTACCAAAGATGCATGCGCATGCTTAAAACGCGTTTTGGCACAAATCCATGTGCGGGTGCTAAAAGAGCAGCATCGGCATGCTTTTCACGTCGTTTGGTAGAAATCCACACGCGCGTTCTGCCAAAAGCACCATTTGCATGCATATCGTGTGGTTTGCAGAAAACTGCGTCCGCCTCTACCAAAGATGCATGTGCATGCTAAAAACGCGTTTTGGCACAAATCCATGTGCGGGTGCTAAAAAGAGCAGCATCGGCATGCTTTTCACGTCGTTTGGTAGAAATCCACGCGCGCGTTCTGCCAAAAGCACCATTTGCATGCCTATCGTGTGGTTTTGCAGAAAACTGCGTCCGCGTCTACCAAAAGATGCATGCGCATGCTTAAACGCGCTTTGGCACAAATCCATGTGCGGATGTTAAAAAGAGCAGCATCGGCATGCTTTTCACGTCGTTTGGTAGAAATCCACGCGCGCGTTCTGCCAAAAGCACCATTTGCATGCATATCGTGTGGTTTTGCAGAAAACTGCGTCCGCGTCTACCAAAAGATGCATGCGCATGCTTAAAACGCGTTTTGGGCACAAATCCATGTGCGGGTGCTAAAAGAGCAGCATCGGCATGCTTTTCACGTCGTTTGGTAGAAATCCACGCGCGCGTTCTGCCAAAAAGCACCATTTGCATGCCTATCGTGTGGTTTTGCAGAAAACTGCGTCCGCGTCTACCAAAAGATGCATGCGCATGCTTAAACGCGCTTTGGCACAAATCCATGTGCGGATGTTAAAAGAGCAGCATCGGCATGCTTTTCACGTCGTTTGGTAGAAATCCACGCGCGCGTTCTGCCAAAAGCACCATTTGCATGCATATCGTGTGGTTTTGCAGAAAACTGCGTCCGCGTCTACCAAAAGATGCATGCGCATGCTTAAAACGCGCTTTGGCACAAATCCATGTGCGGATGTTAAAAAGAGCAGCATCGGCATGCTTTTCACGTCGTTTGGTAGAAATCCACGCGCGCGTTCTGCCAAAAGCACCATTTGCATGCATATCGTGTGGTTTTGCAGAAAACTGCGTCCGCGTCTACAAAAGATGCATGCGCATGCTTAAAACGCGTTTTGGCAAAAATCCATGTGCGGGTGCTAAAAAGAGCAGCATCGGCATGCTTTTCACGTCGTTTGGTAGAAATCCACGCGCGCGTTCTGCCAAAAGCACCATTTGCATGCCTATCGTGTGGTTTTGCAGAAAACTGCGTCCGCGTCTACCAAAAGATGCATGCGCATGCTTAAAACGCGCTTTGGCACAAATCCATGTGCGGATTGTTAAAAAGAGCAGCATCGGCATGCTTTTCACGTCGTTTGGTAGAAATCCACGCGCGCGTTCTGCCAAAAGCACCATTTGCATGCATATCGTGTGGTTTTGCAGAAAACTGCGTCCGCGTCTACCAAAAGATGCATGCGCATGCTTAAAACGCGTTTTTGGCACAAATCCATGTGCGGATGTTAAAAAGAGCAGCATCGGCATGCTTTTCACGTCGTTTGGTAGAAATCCACACGCGCGTTTCTGCCAAAAGCACCATTTGCATGCATATCATGTGGTTTTGCAGAAAACTGCGTCCGCGTCTACCAAAAGATGCATGCGCATGCTTAAAACGCGCTTTGGCACAAATCCATGTGCGGATGTTAAAAAGAGCAGCATCGGCATGCTTTTCACGTCGTTTGGTAGAAATCCACGCGCGCGTTTTCTGGCGACAAAAGCACCATTTGCATGCATATCGTGTGGTTTTGCAGAAAACTGCGTCCGCGTCTACCAAAAGATGCATGCGCATGCTTAAAACGCGTTTTGGCACAAATCCATGTGCGGGTGCTAAAAGAGCAGCATCGGCATGCTTTTCACGTCGTTTGGTAGAAATCCACACGCGCGTTCTGCCAAAAGCATCATTTGCATGCATATCGTGTGGTTTTGCAGAAAACTGCGTCCGCGTCTACCAAAAGATGCATGCGCATGCTTAAAACGCGTTTTGGCACAAATCCATGTGCGGTGCTAAAAAGAGCAGCATCGGCATGCGTTTCACGTCGTTTGGTAGAAATCCACAACGCGCGTTCTGCCAAAAGCACCATTTGCATGCATATCGTGTGGTTTTGCAGAAAACTGCGTCCGCCTCTACCAAAAGATGCATGCGCATGCTTAAAACGCGTTTTGGCACAAATCCATGTGCGGGTGCTAAAAAGAGCAGCATCGGCATGCTTTTCACGTCGTTTGGTAGAAATCCACGCGCGCGTTCTGCCAAAAGCACCATTTGCATGCATATCGTGTGGTTTTGCAGAAAACTTGCGTCCGCGTCTACCAAAAGATGCATGCGCATGCTTAAAACGCGCTTTGCACAAATCCATGTGCGGATGTTAAAAAGAGCAGCATCGGCATGCTTTTCACGTCGTTTGGTAGAAATCCACGCGCGCGTTCTGCAAAAGCACCATTTGCATGCATATCGTGTGTTTTGCAGAAAACTGCGTCCGCGTCTACCAAAAGATGCATGCGCATGCTTAAAACGCGTTTTGGCACAAATCCATGTGCGGGTGCTAAAAAGAGCAGCATCGGCATGCTTTTCACGTCGTTTGGTAGAAATCCACGCGCGCGTTCTGCCAAAAGCACCATTTGCATGCCTATCGTGTGGTTTTGCAGAAAACTGCGTCCGCGTCTACCAAAAGATGCATGCGCATGCTTAAAACGCGCTTTGGCACAAATCCATGTGCGGATGTTAAAAAGAGCAGCATCGGCATGCTTTTCACGTCGTTTGGTAGAAATCCACGCGCGCGTTCTGCTAAAAGCACCATTTTGCATGCATATCGTGTGGTTTTGCAGAAAACTGCGTCCGCGTCTACCAAAAGATGCATGCGCATGCTCAAAACGCGTTTTGGCACAAATCCATGTGCGGATGTTAAAAAGAGCAGCATCGGCATGCTTTTCACGTCGTTTGGTAGAAATCCACACGCGCGTTCTGCCAAAAGCACCATTTGCATGCATATCGTGTGGTTTTGCAGAAAACTGCGTCCGCGTCTACCAAAAGATGCATGCGCATGCTTAAAACGCGCTTTGGCACAAATCCATGTGCGGATGTTAAAAAGAGCAGCATCGGCATGCTTTTCACGTCGTTTGGTAGAAATCCACGCGCGCGTTCTGCCAAAAGCACCATTTGCATGCATATCGTGTGGTTTTGCAGAAAACTGCGTCCGCGTCTACCAAAAGATGCATGCGCATGCTTAAAACGCGTTTTGGCACAAATCCATGTGCGGGTGCTAAAAAGAGCAGCATCGGCATGCTTTTCACGTCGTTTGGTAGAAATCCACACGCGCGTTCTGCCAAAACCACCATTTGCATGCATATCGTGTGGTTTTGCAGAAAACTGCGTCCGCGTCTACCAAAAGATGCATGTGCATGCTAAAAACGCGTTTTGGCACAAATCCATGTGCGGGTGCTAAAAAGAGCACCATCGGCATGCTTTTCACGTCGTTTGGTAGAAATCCACGCGCGCGTTCTGCCAAAAGCACCATTTGCATGCCTATCGTGTGGTTTTGCAGAAAACTGCGTCCACGTCTACCAAAAGATGCATGCGCATGCTTAAAACGCGTTTTGGCACAAATCCATGTGCGGATGTTAAAAAGAGCAGCATCGGCATGCTTTTCACGTCGTTTGGTAGAAATCCACACGCGCGTTCTGCCAAAAGCACCATTTGCATGCATATCGTGTGGTTTTGCAGAAAACTGCGTCCGCGCCTACCAAAAGATGCATGTGCATGCTAAAAACGCGTTTTGGCACAAATCCATGTGCGGGTGCTAAAAAGAGCAGCATCGGCATGCTTTTCACGTCGTTTGGTAGAAATCCACGCGCGCGTTCTGCCAAAAGCACCATTTGCATGCATATCGTGTGGTTTTGCAGAAAACTGCGTCCGCGTCTACCAAAAGATGCATGCGCATGCTTAAAACGCGTTTTGGCACAAATCCATGTGCGGGTGCTAAAAAGAGCAGCATCGGCATGCTTTTCACGTCGTTTGGTAGAAATCCACACGCGCGTTGTGCCAAAAGCACCATTTGCATGCATATCGTGTGGTTTTGCAGAAAACTGCGTCCGCGTCTACCAAAAGATGCATGTGCATGCTAAAAACGCGTTTGGCACAAATCCATGTGCGGGTGCTAAAAAGAGCAGCATCGGCATGCTTTTCACGTCGTTTGGTAGAAATCCACGCGCGCGTTCTGCCAAAAGCATCATTTGCATGCATATCGTGTGGTTTTGCAGAAAACTGCGTCCGCGTCTACCAAAAGATGCATGCGCATCCTTAAAACGCGTTTTGGCACAAATCCATGTGCGGGTGCTAAAAAGAGCAGCATCGGCATGCTTTTCACGTCGTTTGGTAGAAATCCACACGCGCGTTCTGCCAAAAGCACCATTTGCATGCATATCGTGTGGTTTTGCAGAAAACTGCGTCCGCCTCTACCAAAAGATGCATGTGCATGCTAAAAACGCGTTTTGGCACAAATCCATGTGCGGGTGCTAAAAAGAGCAGCATCGGCATGCTTTTCACGTCGTTTGGTAGAAATCCACACGCGCGTTCTGCCAAAAGCACCATTTGCATGCCTATCGTGTGGTTTTGCAGAAAACTGCGTCCGCGTTCTGCCAAAAGCACCATTTGCATGCATATCGTGTGGTTTTGCAGAAAACTGCGTCCGCCTCTACCAAAAGATGCATGTGCATGCTAAAAACGCGTTTTGGCACAAATCCATGTGCGGGTGCTAAAAAGAGCAGCATCGGCATGCTTTTCACGTCGTTTGGTAGAAATCCACACGCGCGTTCTGCCAAAAGCACCATTTGCATGCCTATCGTGTGGTTTTGCAGAAAACTGCGTCCGCGTCTACCAAAAGATGCATGTGCATGCTAAAAACGCGTTTTGGCACAAATCCATGTGCGGGTGCAAAAAAGAGCAGCATCGGCATGCTTTTCACGTCGTTTGGTAGAAATCCACGCGCGCGTTCTGCCAAAAGCACCATTTGCATGCCTATCGTGTGGTTTTGCAGAAAACTGCGTCCGCGTCTACCAAAAGATGCATGCGCATGCTTAAAACGCGTTTTGGCACAAATCCATGTGCGGATGTTAAAAAGAGCAGCATCGGCATGCTTTTCACGTCGTTTGGTAGAAATCCACGCGCGCGTTCTGCCAAAAGCACCATTTGCATGCATATCTTGTGGTTTTGCAGAAAACTGCGTCCGCGTCTACCAAAAGGTGCATGCGCATGCTTAAAACGCGTTTTGGCACAAATCCATGTGCGGGTGCTAAAAAGAGCAGGATCGGCATGCTTTTCACGTCGTTTGGTAGAAATCCACACGCGCGTTCTGCCAAAAGCACCATTTGCATGCCTATCGTGTGGTTTTGCAGAAAACTGCGTCCGCATCTACCAAAAGATGCATGCGCATGCTTAAAACGCGCTTTGGCACAAATCCATGAGCGGATGTTAAAAAGAGCAGCATCGGCATGCTTTTCACGTCGTTTGGTAGAAATCCACGCGCGCGTTCTGCCAAAAGCACCATTTGCATGCATATCGTGTGGTTTTGCAGAAAACTGCGTCCGCGTCTACCAAAAGATGCATGCGCATGCTTAAAACGCGTTTTGGCACAAATCCATGTGCGGGTGCTAAAAAGGGCAGCATCGGCATGCTTTTCACGTCGTTTGGTAGAAATCCACACGCGCGTTCTGCCAAAAGCACCATTTGCATGCATATCGTGTGGTTTTGCAGAAAACTGCGTCCGCGTCTACCAAAAGATGCATGCGCATGCTTAAAACGCGCTTTGGCACAAATCCATGTGCGGATGTTAAAAAGAGCAGCATCGGCATGCTTTTCACGTCGTTTGGTAGAAATCCACGCGCGCGTTCTGCCAAAAGCATTATTTGCATGCATATCGTGTGGTTTTGCAGAAAACTGCGTCCGCGTCTACCAAAAGATGCATGCGCATGCTTAAAACGCGTTTTGGCACAAATCCATGTGCGGGTGCTAAAAATAGCAGCATCGGCATGCTTTTCACGTCGTTTGGTAGAAATCCACACGCGCGTTCTGCCAAAACCACCATTTGCATGCATATCGTATGGTTTTGCAGAAAACTGCGTCCGCGTCTACCAAAAGATGCATGTGCATGCTAAAAACGCGTTTTGGCACAAATCCATGTGCGGGTGCTAAAAAGAGCACCATCGGCATGCTTTTCACGTCGTTTGGTAGAAATCCACGCGCGCGTTCTGCCAAAAGCACCATTTGCATGCCTATCGTGTGGTTTTGCAGAAAACTGCGTCCGCGTCTACCAGAAGATGCATGCGCATGCTTAAAACGCGTTTTGGCACAAATCCATGTGCGGGTGCTAAAAAGAGCAGCATCGGCATGCTTTTCACGTCGTTTGGTAGAAATCCACACGCGCGTTCTGCCAAAAGCGCCATTTCCATGCCTATCGTGTGGTTTTGCAGAAAACTGCGTCCGCGTCTACCAAAAGATGCGTGCGCATGCTTAAAACGCGCTTTGGCACAAATCCATGTGCGGATGTTAAAAAGAGCAGCATCGGCATGCTTTTCACGTCGTTTGGTAGAAATCCACGCGCGCGTTCTGCCAAAAGCACCATTTGCATGCATATCGTGTGGTTTTGCAGAAAACTGCGTCCGCGTCTACCAAAAGATGCATGCGCATGCTTAAAACGCGTTTTGGCACAAATGCATGTGCGGGTGCTAAAAAGAGCAGCATCGGCATGCTTTTCACGTCGTTTGGTAGAAATCCACACGCGCGTTCTGCCAAAAGCACCATTTGCATGCCTATCGTGTGGTTTTGCAGAAAACTGCGTCCGCGTCTACCAAAAGATGCATGTGCATGCTAAAAACGCGTTTTGGCACAAATCCATGTGCGGGTGCAAAAAAGAGCAGCATCGGCATGCTTTTCACGTCGTTTGGTAGAAATCCACGCGCGCGTTCTGCCAAAAGCACCATTTGCATGCCTATCGTGTGGTTTTGCAGAAAACTGCGTCCGCGTCTACCAAAAGATGCATGCGCATGCTTAAAACGCGTTTTGGCACAAATCCATGTGCAGATGTTAAAAAGAGCAGCATCGGCATGCTTTTCACGTCGTTTGGTAGAAATCCACGCGCGCGTTCTGCCAAAAGCACCATTTGCATGCATATCTTGTGGTTTTGCAGAAAACTGCGTCCGCGTCTACCAAAAGATGCATGCGCATGCTTAAAACGCGTTTTGGCACAAATCCATGTGCGGGTGCTAAAAAGAGCAGCATCGGCATGCTTTTCACGTCGTTTGGTAGAAATCCACACGCGCGTTCTGCCAAAAGCACCATTTGCATGCCTATCGTGTGGTTTTGCAGAAAACTGCGTCCGCATCTACCAAAAGATGCATGCGCATGCTTAAAACGCGCTTTGGCACAAATCCATGAGCGGATGTTAAAAAGAGCAGCATCGGCATGCTTTTCACGTCGTTTGGTAGAAATCCACGCGCGCGTTCTGCCAAAAGCACCATTTGCATGCATATCGTGTGGTTTTGCAGAAAACTGCGTCCGCGTCTACCAAAAGATGCATGCGCATGCTTAAAACGCGTTTTGGCACAAATCCATGTGCGGGTGCTAAAAAGGGCAGCATCGGCATGCTTTTCACGTCGTTTGGTAGAAATCCACACGCGCGTTCTGCCAAAAGCACCATTTGCATGCATATCGTGTGGTTTTGCAGAAAACTGCGTCCGCGTCTACCAAAAGATGCATGCGCATGCTTAAAACGCGCTTTGGCACAAATCCATGTGCGGATGTTAAAAAGAGCAGCATCGGCATGCTTTTCACGTCGTTTGGTAGAAATCCACGCGCGCGTTCTGCCAAAAGCATTATTTGCATGCATATCGTGTGGTTTTGCAGAAAACTGCGTCCGCGTCTACCAAAAGATGCATGCGCATGCTTAAAACGCGTTTTGGCACAAATCCATGTGCGGGTGCTAAAAATAGCAGCATCGGCATGCTTTTCACGTCGTTTGGTAGAAATCCACACGCGCGTTCTGCCAAAACCACCATTTGCATGCATATCGTATGGTTTTGCAGAAAACTGCGTCCGCGTCTACCAAAAGATGCATGTGCATGCTAAAAACGCGTTTTGGCACAAATCCATGTGCGGGTGCTAAAAGAGCACCATCGGCATGCTTTTCACGTCGTTTGGTAGAAAATCCACGCGCGCGTTCTGCCAAAAGCACCATTTGCATGCCTATCGTGTGGTTTTGCAGAAAACTGCGTCCGCGTCTACCAGAAGATGCATGGCGCATGCTTAAAACGCGTTTTGGCACAAATCCATGTGCGGGTGCTAAAAAGAGCAGCATCGGCATGCTTTTCACGTCGTTTGGTAGAAATCCACACGCGCGTTCTGCCAAAAGCGCCATTTCCATGCCTATCGTGTGGTTTTGCAGAAAACTGCGTCCGCGTCTACCAAAGATGCGTGCGCATGCTTAAAACGCGCTTTGGCACAAATCCATGTGCGGATGTTAAAAAGAGCAGCATCGGCATGCTTTTCACGTCGTTTGGTAGAAATCCACGCGCGCGTTCTGCCAAAAGCACCATTTTGCATGCATATCGTGTGGTTTTGCAGAAAACTGCGTCCGCGTCTACCAAAACATGCATGCGCATGCTTAAAACGCGCTTTGGCACAAATCCATGTGCGGATGTTAAAAAGAGCAGCATCGGCATGCTTTTCACGTCGTTTGGTAGAAATCCACGCGCGCGTTCTGCCAAAAGCACCATTTGCATGCATATCGTGTGGTTTTGCAGAAAACTGCGTCCGCGTCTACCAAAAGATGCATGCGCATGCTTAAAACGCGTTTTGGCACAAATCCATGTGCGGGTGCTAAAAAGAGCAGCATCGGCATGCTTTTCACGTCGTTTGGTAGAAATCCACACGCGCGTTCTGCAAAACCACCATTTGCATGCATATCGTGTGGTTTTGCAGAAAACTGCGTCCGCGCCTACCAAAAGATGCATGTGCATGCTAAAAACGCGTTTTGGCACAAATCCATGTGCGGGTGCTAAAAAGAGCAGCATCGGCATGCTTTTCACGTCGTTTGTAGAAATCCACGCGCGCGTTCTGCCAAAAGCACCATTTGCATGCATACCGTGTGGTTTTGCAGAAAACTGCGTCCGCGTCTACCAAAAAGATGCATGCGCATGCTTTAAAACGCGTTTTGGCACAAATCCATGTGCGGATGTTAAAAAAGAGCAGCATCGGCATGCTTTTCACGTCGTTTGGTAGAAATCCACGCTCGCGTTCTGCCAAAAGCACCATTTGCATGCATATCGTGTGGTTTTGCAGAAAACTGCGTCCGCGTCTACCAAAAGATGCATGCGCATGCTTAAAACGCGTTTTGGCACAAATCCATGTGCGGGTGCTAAAAAGAACAGCATCGGCATGCTTTTCACGTCGTTTGGTAGAAATCCACGCGCGCGTTCTGCGAAAAGCACCATTTGCATGCATATCGTGTGGTTTTGCAGAAAACTGCGTCCGCGTCTACCAAAAGATGCATGCGCATGCTTAAAACGCGTTTTGGCACAAATCCATGTGCGGGTGCTAAAAAGAGCTGCATCGGCATGCTTTTCACGTCGTTTGGTAGAAATCCACACGCGCGTTCTGCCAAAAGCACCATTTGCATGCATATCGTGTGGTTTTGCAGAAACTGCGTCCGCGTCTACCAAAAGATGCATGTCAGCTAAAAACGCGTTTTGGCACAAATCCATGTGCGGGTGCTAAAAAGAGCAGCATCGGCATGCTTTTCACGTCGTTTGGTAGAAATCCACGCGCGCGTTCTGCCAAAACCACCATTTGCCATGCGTATCGTGTGGTTTTGCAGAAAACTGCGTCCGCGTCTCTACAAAAGATGCATGCGCATGCTTAAAACGCGTTTTGGCACAAATCCATGTGCGGGTGCTAAAAGAGCAGCATCGGCATGCTTTTCACGTCGTTTGGTAGAAATCCACACGCGCGTTCTGCCAAAAGCACCATTTGCATGCCTATCGTGTGGTTTTGCAGAAAACTGCGTCCGCGTCTACCAAAAGATGCATGCGCATGCTAAAACGCGTTTTGGCACAAATCCATGTGCGGATGTTAAAAAGAGCAGCATCGGCATGCTTTTCACGTCGTTTGGTAGAAATCCACGCGCGCGTTCTGCCAAAAGCACCATTTGCGTGCATATCGTGTGGTTTTGCAAAAACTGCGTCCGCGTCTACCAAAAGATGCATGCGCATGCTTAAAACGCGTTTTGGCCACAAATCCATGTGCGGATGTTAAAAAGAGCAGCATCGGCATGCTTTTCACGTCGTTTGGTAGAAATCCACGCGCGCGTTCTGCCAAAAAGCACCATTTGCATGCATATCGTGTGGTTTTGCAGAAAACTGCGTCCGCGTCTACCAAAAGATGCATGCGCATGCTTAAAACGCGTTTTGGCACAAATCCATGTGCGGGTGCTAAAAAGAGCAGCATCGGCATGCTTTTCACGTCGTTTGGTAGAAATCACACGCGCGTTCTGCCAAAAGCACCATTTGCATGCATATCGTGTGGTTTTGCAGAAAACTGCGTCCGCGTCTACCAAAAGATGCATGCGCATGCTTAAAACGCGCTTTGGCACAAATCCATGTGCGGATGTTAAAAAGAGCAACATCGGCATGCTTTTCACGTCGTTTGGTAGAAATCCACGCGCGCGTTCTGCCAAAAGCACCATTTGCATGCATATCGTGTGGTTTTGCAGAAAACTGCGTCCGCGTCTACCAAAAGATGCATGCGCATGCTTAAAACGCGTTTTGGCACAAATCCATGTGCGGGTGCTAAAAAGAGCACCATCGGCATGCTTTTCACGTCGTTTGGTAGAAATCCACGCGCGCGTTCTGCCAAAAGCACCATTTGCATGCCTATCGTGTGGTTTTGCAGAAAACTGCGTCCGCGTCTACCAGAAGATGCATGCGCATGCTTAAAACGCGTTTTGGCACAAATCCATGTGCGGATGTTAAAAAGAGCAGCATCGGCATGCTTTTCACGTCGTTTGGTAGAAATCCACGCCCGCGTTCTGCCAAAAGCACCATTTGCATGCATATCGTGTGGTTTTGCAGAAAACTGCGTCCGCGTCTACCAAAAGATGCATGCGCATGCTTAAAACGCGTTTTGGCACAAATCCATGTGCGGGTGCTAAAAAGAGCAGCATCGGCATGCTTTTCCACGTCGTTTGGTAGAAATCCACACGCGCGTTCTGCCAAAAGCACCATTTACATGCCTATCGTGTGGTTTTGCAGAAAACTGCGTCCGCGTCTACCAAAAGATGCGTGCGCATGCTTAAAACGCGCTTTGGCACAAATCCATGTGCGGATGTTAAAAAGAGCAGCATCGGCATGCTTTTCACGTCGTTTGGTAGAAATCCACGCGCGCGTTCTGCCAAAAGCACCATTTGCATGCATATCGTGTGGTTTTGCAGAAAACTGCGTCCGCGTCTACCAAAAGATGCATGCGCATGCTTAAAACGCGTTTTGGCACAAATCCATGTGCGGGTGCTAAAAAGAGCAGCATCGGCATGCTTTTCACGTCGTTTGGTAGAAATCCACACGCGCGTTCTGCCAAAAGCACCATTTGCATGCATATCGTGTGGTTTTGCAGAAAACTGCGTCCGCGTCTACCAAAAGATGCATGCGCATGCTTAAAACGCGCTTTGGCACAAATCCATGTGCGGATGTTAAAAAGAGCAGCATCGGCATGCTTTTCACGTCGTTTGGTAGAAATCCACGCGCGCGTTCTGCCAAAAGCACCATTTGCATGCATATCGTGTCGTTTTGCAGAAAACTGCGTCCGCGTCTACAAAAGATGCATGCGCATGCTTAAAACGCGTTTTGGCACAAATCCATGTGCGGGTGCTAAAAAGAGCAGCATCGGCATGCTTTTCACGTCGTTTGGTAGAAATCCACACGCGCGTTCTGCCAAAACCACCATTTGCATGCATATCGTGTGGTTTTGCAGAAAACTGCGTCCGCGCCTACCAAAAGATGCATGTGCATGCTAAAAACGCGTTTTGGCACAAATCCATGTGCGGGTGCTAAAAAGAGCAGCATCGGCATGCTTTTCACGTCGTTTGGTAGAAATCCACGCGCGCGTTCTGCCAAAAGCACCATTTGCATGCATACCGTGTGGTTTTGCAGAAAACTGCGTCCGCGTCTACCAAAGATGCATGCGCATGCTTTAAAACGCATTTTGGCACAAATCCATGTGCGGATGTTAAAAAGAGCAGCATCGGCATGCTTTTCACGTCGTTTGGTAGAAATCCACGCGCGCGTTCTGCGAAAAGCACCATTTGCATGCATATCGTGTGGTTTTGCAGAAAACTGCGTCGCGTCTACCAAAAGATGCATGCGCATGCTTAAAACGCGTTTTGGCACAAATCCATGTGCGGGTGCTAAAAAGAGCAGCATCGGCATGCTTTTCACGTCGTTTGGTAGAAATCCACGCGCGCGTTCTGCGAAAAGCACCATTTGCATGCATATCGTGTGGTTTTGCAGAAAACTGCGTCCGCGTCTACCAAAAGATGCATGTGCATGCTAAAAACGCGTTTTGGCACAAATCCATGTGCGGGTGCTAAAAAGAGCAGCATCGCATGCTTTTCACGTCGTTTGGTAGAAATCCACGCGCGCGTTCTGCCAAAATCACCATTTGCATGCATATCGTGTGGTTTTGCAGAAAACTGCGTCCGCGTCTACCAAAAGATGCATGCGCATGCTTAAAACGCGTTTTGGCACAAATCCATGTGCGGGTGCTAAAAAGAGCAGCATCGGCATGCTTTTCACGTCGTTTGGTAGAAATCCACACGCGCGTTCTGCCAAAAGCACCATTGCATGCCTATCGTGTGGTTTTGCAGAAAACTGCGTCCGCGTCTACCAAAAGATGCATGCGCATGCTTAAAACGCGTTTTGGCACAAATCCATGTGCGGATGTTAAAAAGAGCAGCATCGGCATGCTTTTCACGTCGTTTGGTAGAAATCCACGCGCGCGTTCTGCCAAAAGCACCATTTGCATGCATATCGTGTGGTTTTGCAGAAAACTGCGTCCGCGTCTACCAAAAGATGCATGCGCATGCTTAAAACGCGCTTTGGCACAAATCCATGTGCGGATGTTAAAAAGAGCAGCATCGGCATGCTTTTCACGTCGTTTGGTAGAAATCCACGCGCGCGTTCTGCAAAAGCACCATTTGCATGCATATCGTGTGGTTTTGCAGAAAACTGCGTCCGCGTCTACCAAAGATGCATGCGCATGCTTAAAACGCGTTTTGGCACAAATCCATGTGCGGGTGCTAAAAGAGCAGCATCGGCATGCTTTTCACGTCGTTTGGTAGAAATCCACACGCGCGTTCTGCCAAAAGCACCATTTGCATGCATATCGTGTGGTTTTGCAGAAACTGCGTCCGCGTCTACCAAAAGATGCATGTGCATGCTAAAAACGCGTTTTGGCACAAATCCATGTGCGGGTGCTAAAAAGAGCAGCATCGGCATGCTTTTCACGTCGTTTGGTAGAAATCCACGCGCGCGTTCTGCCAAAAGCACCATTTGCATGCCTATCGTGTGGTTTTGCAGAAAACTGCGTCCGCGTCTACCAAAAGATGCATGCGCATGCTTAAAACGCGTTTTGGCACAAATCCATGTGCGGATGTTAAAAAGAGCAGCATCGGCATGCTTTTCACGTCGTTTGGTAGAAATCCACGCGCGCGTTCTGCCAAAAGCGCCATTTGCATGCATATCGTGTGGTTTTGCAGAAAACTGCGTCCGCGTCTACCAAAAGATGCATGCGCATGCTTAAAACGCGTTTTGGCACAAATCCATGTGCGGGTGCTAAAAGAGCAGCATCGGCATGCTTTTCACGTCGTTTGGTAGAAATCCACACGCGCGTTCTGCCAAAAGCACCATTGCATGCCTATCGTGTGGTTTTGCAGAAAACTGCGTCCGCGTCTACCAAAAGATGCATGCGCATGCTTAAAACGCGCTTTGGCACAAATCCATGTGCGGATGTCAAAAAGAGCAGCATCGGCATGCTTTTCACGTCGTTTGGTAGAAATCCACGCGCGCGTTCTGCCAAAAGCACCATTTGCATGCATATCGTGTGGTTTTGCAGAAAACTGCGTCCGCGTCTACCAAAAGATGCATGCGCATGCTTAAAACGCGCTTTGGCACAAATCCATGTGCGGATGTTAAAAAGAGCAGCATCGGCATGCTTTTCACGTCGTTTGGTAGAAATCCACGCGCGCGTTCTGCCAAAGCACCATTTGCATGCATATCGTGTGGTTTTGCAGAAAACTGCGTCCGAGTCTACCAAAAGATGCATGCGCATGCTTAAAACGCGTTTTGGCACAAATCCATGTGCGGGTGCTAAAAAGAGCAGCATCGGCATGCTTTTCACGTCGTTTGGTAGCACACGCGCGTTCTGCCAAAAGCACCATTTGCATGCATATCGTGTGGTTTTGCAGAAAACTGCGTCCGCGTCTACCAAAAGATGCATGTGCATGCTAAAAACGCGTTTTGGCACAAATCCATGTGCGGGTGCTAAAAAGAGCAGCATCGGCATGCTTTTCACGTCGTTTGGTAGACATCCACGCGCGCGTTCTGCCAAAAGCACCATTTGCATGCCTATCGTGTGGTTTTGCAGAAAACTGCGTCCGCGTCTACCAAAAGATGCATGCGCATGCTTAAAACGCGTTTTGGCACAAATCCATGTGCGGATGTTAAAAAGAGCAGCATCGGCATGCTTTTCACGTCGTTTGGTAGAAATCCACGCGCGCGTTCTGCCAAAAGCACCCATTTGCATGCATATCTTGTGGTTTTGCAGAGAAAACTGCGTCCGCGTCTACCAAAAAGATGCATGCGCATGCTTAAAACGCGTTTTGCCACAAATCCATGTGCGGGTGCTAAAAAGAGCAGCATCGGCATGCTTTTCACGTCGTTTGGTAGAAATCCACACGCGCGTTCTGCCAAAAGCACCATTTGCATGCCTATCGTGTGGTTTTGCAGAAAACTGCGTCCGCGTCTACCCAAAGATGCATGCGCATGCTTAAAACGCGCTTTGGCACAAATCCATGTGCGGATGTTAAAAAGAGCAGCATCGGCATGCTTTTCACGTCGTTTGGTAGAAATCCACGCGCGCGTTCTGCCAAAAGCATTATTTGCATGCATATCGTGTGGTTTTGCAGAAAACTGCGTCCGCGTCTACCAAAAGATGCATGCGCATGCTTAAAACGCGTTTTGGCACAAATCCATGTGCGGGTGCTAAAAAGGGCAGCATCGGCATGCTTTTCACGTCGTTTGGTAGAAATCCACACGCGCGTTCTGCCAAAAGCACCATTTGCATGCATATCGTGTGGTTTTGCAGAAAACTGCGTCCGCGTCTACCAAAAGATGCATGCGCATGCTTAAAACGCGCTTTGGCACAAATCCATGTGCGGATGTTAAAAAGAGCAGCATCGGCATGCTTTTCACGTCGTTTGGTAGAAATCCACGCGCGCGTTCTGCCAAAAGCACCATTTGCATGCATATCGTGTGGTTTTGCAGAAAACTGCGTCCGAGTCTACCAAAAGATGCATGCGCATGCTTAAAACGCGTTTTGGCACAAATCCATGTGCGGGTGCTAAAAAGAGCAGCATCGGCATGCTTTTTCACGTCGTTTGGTAGAAATCCACACGCGCGTTCTGCCAAAAGCACCATTTGCATGCATATCGTGTGGTTTTGCAGAAAACTGCGTCCGCGTCTACCAAAAGATGCATGTGCATGCTAAAAACGCGTTTTGGCACAAATCCATGTGCGGGTGCTAAAAAGAGCAGCATCGGGCATGCTTTTCACGTCGTTTGGTAGACATCCACGCGCGCGTTCTGCCAAAAGCACCATTTGCATGCCTATCGTGTGGTTTTGCAGAAAACTGCGTCCGCGTCTACCAAAAGATGCATGCGCATGCTTAAAACGCGTTTTGGCACAAATCCATGTGCGGATGTTAAAAAGAGCAGCATCGGGCATGCTTTTCACGTCGTTTGGTAGAAATCCACGCGCGCGTTCTGCCAAAAGCACCATTTGCATGCATATCTTGTGGTTTTGCAGAAAACTGCGTCGGCGTCTACCAAAAGATGCATGCGCATGCTTAAAACGCGTTTTGCCACAAATCCATGTGCGGGTGCTAAAAAGAGCAGCATCGGCATGCTTTTCACGTCGTTTGGTAGAAATCCACACGCGCGTTCTGCCAAAAGCACCATTTGCATGCCTATCGTGTGGTTTTGCAGAAAACTGCGTCCGCGTCTACCAAAAGATGCATGCGCATGCTTAAAACGCGCTTTGGCACAAATCCATGTGCGGATGTTAAAAAGAGCAGCATCGGCATGCTTTTCACGTCGTTTGGTAGAAATCCACGCGCGCGTTCTGCCAAAAGCACCATTTGCATGCATATCGTGTGGTTTTGCAGAACGTCCGCGTCTACCAAAAGATGCATGTGCATGCTAATAACGCGTTTTGGCACAAATCCATGTGCGGGATGTTAAAAAGGGCAGCATCGGCATGCTTTTCACGTCGTTTGGTAGAAATCCACACGCGCGTTCTGCCAAAAGCACCATTTGCATGCATATCGTGTGGTTTTGCAGAAAACTGCGTCCGCGTCTACCAAAAGATGCATGCGCATGCTTAAAACGCGCTTTGGCACAAATCCATGTGCGGATGTTAAAAAGAGCAGCATCGCATGCTTTTCACGTCGTTTGGTAGAAATCCACGCGCGCGTTCTGCCAAAAGCACCATTTGCATGCATATCGTGTGGTTTTGCAGAAAACTGCGGTCCGCGTCTACCAAAAGATGCATGCGCATGCTTAAAACGCGTTTTGGCACAAATCCATGTGCGGTGTCTAAAAAGAGCAGCATCGGCATTGCTTTTCACGTCGTTTGGTAGAAATCCACACGCGCGTTCTGCCAAAAGCCACCATTTGCATGCATATCGTGTGGTTTTGCAGAAAACTGCGTCCGCGTCTACCAAAAGATGCATGTGCATGCTAAAAACGCGTTTTGGCACAAATCCATGTGGCGGGTGCCAAAAAGAGCACGCATCGGCATGCTTTTCACGTCGTTTGGTAGAAATCCACGCGCGCGTTCTGACAAAAGCACCATTTGCATGCCTATCGTGTGGTTTTGCAGAAAACTGCGTCCGCGTCTACCAAAAGATGCATGCGCATGCTTAAAACGCGTTTGGCACAAATCCATGTGCGGATGTTAAAAAGAGCAGCATCGGCATGCTTTTCACGTCGTTTGGTAGAAATCCACACGCGCGTTCTGCCAAAAGCACCATTGCATGCATATCGTGTGGTTTTTTGAAGAAACTGCGTCCGCGCCTACCAAAAGATGCATGTGCATGCTAAAAACGCGTTTTGGCACAAATCCATGTGCGGGTGCTAAAAAGAGCAGCATCGGCATGCTTTTCACGTCGTTTGGTAGAAATCCACGCGCGCGTTCTGCCAAAAGCACCATTTGCATGCATATCGTGTGGTTTTGCAGAAAACTGCGTCCGCGTCTACCAAAAAGATGCATGGCATGCTTATAAACGCGTTTTGGCACAAATCCATGTGCGGGTGCTAAAAAGAGCAGCATCGGCATGCTTTTCACGTCGTTTGGTAGAAATCCACACGCGCGGTTTGTGCCAAAAGCACCATTTGCATGCATATCGTGTGGTTTTGCAGAAAACTGCGTCCGCGTCTACCAAAAGATGCATGTGCATGCTAAAAAAGCGCGTTTTGGCACAAATCCATGTGCGGGTGCTAAAAAGAGCAGCATCGGCATGCTTTTCACGTCGTTTGGTAGAAATCCACGCGCGCGTTCTGCCAAAAGCACATTTGCATGCATATCGTGTGGTTTTGCAGAAAACTGCGTCCGCGTCTACCAAAAGATGCATGCGCATGCTTAAAACGCGTTTTGGCACAAATCCATGTGCGGGTGCTAAAAAGAGCAGCATCGGCATGCTTTTCACGTCGTTTGGTAGAAATCCACACGCGCGTTCTGCAAAAGCACCATTTGCATGCATATCGTGTGGTTTTGCAGAAAAACTGCGTCCGCGTCTACCAAAAGATGCATGTGCATGCTAAAAACGCGTTTTGGCACAAATCCTCTGCGGGTGCTAAAAAGAGCAGCATCGGCATGCTTTTCACGTCGTTTGGTAGAAATCCACGCGCGCGTCTGCCAAAAGCACCATTTGCATGCCTATCGTGTGGTTTTGCAGAAAACTGCGTCCGCGTCTACCAACAGATGCATGCGCATGCTTAAAACGCGCTTTTGGCACAAATCCATGTGCGGATGTTAAAAAGAGCAGCATCGCATGCTTTTCACGTCGTTTGGTAGAAATCCACGCGCGCGTTCTGCCAAAAGCACCATTTGCATGCATATCGTGTGGTTTTGCAGAAAACTGCGTCCGCGTCTACCAAAAGATGCATGCGCATGCTAAAACGCGTTTTGGCACAAATCCATGTGCGGGTGCTAAAAAGAGCAGCATCGGCATGCTTTTCACGTCGTTTGGTAGAAGCCACGCGCGCGTTCTGCCAAAAGCACCATTTGCATGCCTATCGTGTGGTTTTGCAGAAAACTGCGTCCGCGTCTACCAAAAGATGCATGCGCATGCTTTAAAACGCGCTTTGGCACAAATCCATGTGCGGATGTTAAAAAGAGCAGCATCGGCATGCTTTTCACCGTCGTTTGGTAGAAATCCACGCGCGCGTTCTGCCAAAAGCACCATTTGCATGCATATCGTGTGGTTTTGCAGAAAACTGCGTCCGCGTCTACCAAAAGATGCATGCGCATGCTTAAAACGCGTTTTGGCACAAATCCATGTGCGGATGTTAAAAAGAGCAGCATCGGCATGCTTTTCACGTCGTTTGGTAGAAATCCACGCGCGCGTTCTGCCAAAAGCACCATTGCATGCCTATCGTGTGGTTTTGCAGAAAACTGCGTCCGCGTCTACCAAAAGATGCATGCGCATGCTTAAAACGCGCTTTGCACAAATCCATGTGCGGATGTTAAAAAGAGCAGCATCGGCATGCTTTTCACGTCGTTTGGTAGAAATCCACGCGCGCGTTCTGCCAAAAGCACCATTTGCATGCATATCGTGGTGGGTTTTTGCAGAAAACTGCGTCCGCGTCGACCAAAAGATGCATGCGCATGCTTAAAACGCGCTTTGGCACAAATCCATGTGCGGATGTTAAAAAGAGCAGCATCGGCATGCTTTTCACGTCGTTGGTAGAAATCCACGCGCGCGTTCTTCAAAAGCACCATTTGCATGCATATCGTGTGGTTTTGCAGAAAACTGCGTCCGCGTCTACCAAAAGATGCATGCGCATGCTTAAAACGCGTTTTGGCACAAATCCATGTGCGGATGTTAAAAAGAGCAGCATCGGCATGCTTTTCACGTCGTTTGGTAGAAATCCACGCGCGCGTTCTGCCAAAAGCACCATTTGCATGCATATCGTGTGGTTTTGCAGAAAACTGCGTCCGCGTCTACCAAAAGATGCATGCGCATGCTTAAAACGCGCTTGGCACAAATCCATGTGCGGATGTTAAAAAGAGCAGCATCGGCATGCTTTTCACGTCGTTTGGTAGAAATCCACGCGCGCGTTCTGCCAAAAGCACCATTTGCATGCATATCGTGTGGTTTTGCAGAAAAACTGCGTCCGCGTCTACCCAAGGATGCATGCGCATGCTTAAAACGCGTTTTGGCACAAATCCATGTGCGGGTGCTAAAAAGAGCAGCATCGGCATGCTTTTCACGTCGTTTGGTAGAAATCCACACGCGCGTTCTGCCAAAAGCACCATTTGCATGCATATCGTGTGGTTTTGCAGAAAACTGCGTCCGCGTCTACCAAAAGATGCATGTGCATGCTAAAAACGCGTTTTGGCACAAATCCATGTGCGGGTGCTAAAAAGAGCAGCATCGGCATGCTTTTCACGTCGTTTGGTAGAAATCCACGCGAGCGTTCTGCCAAAAGCACCATTTGCATGCCTATCGTGTGGTTTTGCAGAAAACTGCGTCCGCGTCTACCAAAAGATGCATGCGCATGCTTAAAACGCGTTTTGGCACAAATCCATGTGCGGATGTTAAAAAGAGCAGCATCGGCATGCTTTTCACGTCGTTTGGTAGAAATCCACGCGCGCGTTCTGCCAAAAGCACCATTTGCATGCCTATCGTGTGGTTTTGCAGAAAACTGCGTCCGCGTCTACCAAAAGATGCATGCGCAGGCTTAAAACGCGTTTTGGCACAAATCCATGTGCGGATGTTAAAAAGAGCAGCATCGGCATGCTTTTCACGTCGTTTGGTAGAAATCCACGCGCGCGTTCTGCCAAAAGCACCATTTGCATGCATATCGTGTGGTTTTGCAGAAAACTGCGTCCGCGTCTACGAAAAGATGCATGCGCATGCTTAAAACGCGTTTTGGCACAAATCCATGTGCGGGTGCTAAAAAGAGCAGCATCGGCATGCTTTTCACGTCGTTTGGTAGAAATCCACACGCGCGTTCTGCCAAAGCACCATTTGCATGCCTATCGTGTGGTTTTGCAGAAAACTGCGTCCGCGTCTACCAAAAGATGCATGCGCATGCTTAAAACGCGCTTTGGCACAAATCCATGTGCGGATGTCAAAAAGATCAGCATCGGCATGCTTTTCACGTCGTTTGGTAGAAATCCACGCGCGCGTTCTGCCAAAAGCACCATTGCATGCATATCGTGTGGTTTTGCAGAAAACTGCGTCCGCGTCTACCAAAAGATGCATGCGCATGCTTTAAAACGCGTTTTGGCACAAATCCATGTGCGGGTGCTAAAAAGAGCAGCATCGGCATGCTTTTCACGTCGTTTGGTAGAAATCCACACGCGCGTTCTGCCAAAAGCACCATTTGCATGCATATCGTGTGGTTTTGCAGAAAACTGCGTCCGCGTCTACCAAAAGATGCATGTGCATGCTAAAAACGGCGTTTTGGCACAAATCCATGTGCGGGTGCTAAAAAGAGCAGCATCGGCATGCTTTTCACGTCGTTTGGTAGAAATCCACGCGCGCGTTCTGCCAAAAGCACCATTTGCATGCCTATCGTGTGGTCTTGCAGAAAACTGCGTCCGCGTCTACCAAAAGATGCATGCGCATGCTTAAAACGCGTTTTTGGCACAAATCCATGTGCCGGATTGTTAAAAAGAGCAGCATCGGCATGCTTTTCACGTCGTTTGGTAGAAATCCACGCGCGCGTTCTGCCAAAAGCACCATTTGCATGCATATCGTGTGGTTTTGCAGAAAACTGCGTCCGCGCCTACCAAAAGATGCATGTGCATGCTAAAAACGCGTTTTGGCACAAATCCAGGTGCGGGTGCTAAAAAGAGCAGCATCGGCATGCTTTTCACGTCGTTTGGTAGAAATCCACGCGCGCGTTCTGCCAAAAAGCACCATTTGCATGCATATCGTGTGGTTTTTGCAGAAAACTGCGTCCGCGTCTACCAAAAGATGCATGCGCATGCTTAAAACGCGTTTTGGCACAAATCATGTGCGGGTGCTAAAAAGAGCAGCATCGGCATGCTTTTCACGTCGTTTGGTAGAAATCCACACGCGCGTTGTGCCAAAAGCACCATTTGCATGCATATCGTGTGGTTTTGCAGAAAACTGCGTCCGCGTCTACCAAAAGATGCATGTGCATGCTAAAAACGCGTTTTGGCACAAATCCATGTGCGGGTGCTAAAAAGAGCAGCATCGGCATGCTTTTCACGTCGTTTGGTAGAAATCCACACGCGCGTTCTGCAAAAGCACCATTTGCATGCATATCGTTTGGTTTTGCAGAAAACTGCGTCCGCCTCTACCAAAAGATGCATGTGCATGCTAAAAACGCGTTTTGGCACTAATCCACGTGCGGGTGCTAAAAAGAGCAGCATCGGCATGCTTTTCACGTCGTTTGGTAGAAATCCACGCGCGCGTTCTGCCAAAAGCACCATTTGCATGCCTATCGTGTGGTTTTGCAGAAAACTGCGTCCGCGTCTACCAAAAGATGCATGTGCATGCTTAAAACGCGCTTTGGCACAAATCCATGTGCGGATGTTAAAAAGAGCAGCATCGGCATGCTTTTCACGTCGTTTGGTAGAAATCCACGCGCGCGTTCTGCCAAAAGCACCATTTGCATGCATATCGTGTGGTTTTGCAGAAAACTGCGTCCGCGTCTACCAAAAGATGCATGCGCATGCTTAAAACGCGTTTTGGCACAAATCCATGTGCGGGTGCTAAAAAGAGCAGCATCGGCATGCTTTTCACGTCGTTTGGTAGAAATCCACGCGCGCGTTCTGCCAAAAGCACCATTTGCATGCCTATCGTGTGGTTTTGCAGAAAACTGCGTCCGCGTGTACCAAAAGATGCATGCGCATGCTTAAAACGCGTTTTGGCACAAATCCATGTGCGGGTGCTAAAAAGGGCAGCATCGGCATGCTTTCACGTCGTTTGGTAGAAATCCACACGCGCGTTCTGCCAAAAGCACCATTTGCATGCATATCGTGTGGTTTTGCAGAAAACTGCGTCCGCGTCTACCAAAAGATGCATGCGCATGCTTAAAACGCGCTTTGGCACAAATCCATGTGCGGATGTTAAAAAGAGCAGCATCGGCATGCTTTTCACGTCGTTTGGTAGAAATCCACGCGCGCGTTCTGCCAAAAGCACCATTTGCATGCATATCGTGTGGTTTTGCAGAAAACTGCGTCCGCGTCTACCAAAAGATGCATGCGCATGCTTAAAACGCGTTTTGGCACAAATCCATGTGCGGGTGCTAAAAAGAGCAGCATCGGCATGCTTTTCACGTCGTTTGGTAGAAATCCACACGCGCGTTCTGCCAAAACCTCCATTTGCATGCATATCGTGTGGTTTTGCAGAAAACTGCGTCCGCGTCTACCAAAAGATGCATGTGCATGCTAAAAACGCGTTTTGGCACAAATCCATGTACGGGTGCTAAAAAGAGCACCATCGGCATGCTTTTCACGTCGTTTGGTAGAAATCCACGCACGCGTTCTGCCAAAAGCACCATTTGCATGCCTATCGTGTGGTTTTGCAGAAAACTGCGTCCGCGTCTACCAAAAGATGCATGCGCATGCTTAAAACGCGTTTTGGCACAAATCCATGTGCGGATGTTAAAAAGAGCAGCATCGGCATGCTTTTCACGTCGTTTGGTAGAAATCCACACGCGCGTTCTGCCAAAAGCACCATTTGCATGCATATCGTGTGGTTTTGCAGAAAACTGCGTCCGCGCCTACCAAAAGATGCATGTGCATGCTAAAAACGCGTTTTGGCACAAATCCAGGTGCGGATGCTAAAAAGAGCAGCATCGGCATGCTTTTCACGTCGTTTGGTAGAAATCCACGCGCGCGTTCTGCCAAAAGCACCATTTGCATGCATATCGTGTGGTTTTGCAGAAAACTGCGTCCGCGTCTACCAAAAGATGCATACGCATGCTTAAAACGCGTTTTGGCACAAATCCATGTGCGGGTGCTAAAAAGAGCAGCATCGGCATGCTTTTCACGTCGTTTGGTAGAAATCCACACGCGCGTTGTGCCAAAGCACCATTTGCATGCATATCGTGTGGTTTTGCAGAAAACTGCGTCCGCGTCTACCAAAAGATGCATGTGCATGCTAAAAACGCGTTTTGGCACAAATCCATGTGCGGGTGCTAAAAAGAGCAGCATCGGCATGCTTTTCACGTCGTTTGGTAGAAATCCACGCGCGCGTTCTGCCAAAAGCATCATTTGCATGCATATCGTGTGGTTTTGCAGAAAACTGCGTCCGCGTCTACCAAAAGATGCATGCGCATGCTTAAAACGCGTTTTGGCACAAATCCATGTGCGGATGTTAAAAAGAGCAGCATAGGCATGCTTTTCACGTCGTTTGGTAGAAATCCACGCGCGCGTTCTGCCAAAAGCATTATTTGCATGCATATCGTGTGGTTTTGCAGAAAACTGCGTCCGCGTCTACCAAAAGATGCATGCGCATGCTTAAAACGCTTTTTGGCACAAATCCATGTGCGGGTGCTAAAAAGAGCAGCATCGGCATGCTTTTCACGTCGTTTGGTAGAAATCCACACGCGCGTTCTGCCAAAACCACCATTTGCATGCATATCGTATGGTTTTGCAGAAAACTGCGTCCGCGTCTACCAAAAGATGCATGTGCATGCTAAAAACGCGTTTTGGCACAAATCCATGTGCGGGTGCTAAAAAGAGCACCATCGGCATGCTTTTCACGTCGTTTGGTAGAAATCCACGCGCGCGTTCTGCCAAAAGCACCATTTGCATGCCTATCGTGTGGTTTTGCAGAAAACTGCGTCCGCGTCTACCAGAAGATGCATGCGCATGCTTAAAACGCGTTTTGGCACAAATCCATGTGCGGATGTTAAAAAGAGCAGCATCGGCATGCTTTTCACGTCGTTTGGTAGAAATCCACGCGCGCGTTCTGCCAAAAGCACCATTTGCATGCATATCGTGTGGTTTTGCAGAAAACTGCGTCCGCGTCTACCAAAAGATGCATGCGCATGCTTAAAACGCGTTTTGGCACAAATCCATGTGCGGGTGCTAAAAAGAGCAGCATCGGCATGCTTTTCACGTCGTTTGGTAGAAATCCACACGCGCGTTCTGCCAAAACCACCATTTGCATGCATATCGTGTGGTTTTGCAGAAAACTGCGTCCGCGCCTACCAAAAGATGCATGTGCATGCTAAAAACGCGTTTTGGCACAAATCCATGTGCGGGTGCTAAAAAGAGCAGCATCGGCATGCTTTTCACGTCGTTTGGTAGAAATCCACGCGCGCGTTCTGCCAAAAGCACCATTTGCATGCATACCGTGTGGTTTTGCAGAAAACTGCGTCCGCGTCTACCAAAAGATGCATGCGCATGCTTAAGACGCGTTTTGGCACAAATCCATGTGCGGATGTTAAAAAGAGCAGCATCGGCATGCTTTTCACGTCGTTTGGTAGAAATCCACGCGCGCGTTCTGCGAAAAGCACCATTTGCATGCATATCGTGTGGTTTTGCAGAAAACTGCGTCCGCGTCTACCAAAAGATGCATGCGCATGCTTAAAACGCGTTTTGGCACAATCCATGTGCGGGTGCTAAAAAGAGCAGCATCGGCATGCTTTTCACGTCGTTTGGTAGAAATCCACGCGCGCGTTCTGCGAAAAGCACCATTTGCATGCATATCGTGTGGTTTTGCAGAAAACTGCGTCCGCGTCTACCAAAAGATGCATGTGCATGCTAAAAACGCGTTTTGGCACAAATCCATGTGCGGGTGCTAAAAAGAGCAGCATCGGCATGCTTTTCACGTCGTTTGGTAGAAATCCACGCGCGCGTTCTGCCAAAATCACCATTTGCATGCATATCGTGTGGTTTTGCAGAAAACTGCGTCCGCGTCTACCAAAAGATGCATGCGCATGCTTAAAACGCGTTTTGGCACAAATCCATGTGCGGGTGCTAAAAAGAGCAGCATCGGCATGCTTTTCACATCGTTTGGTAGAAATCCACACGCGCGTTCTGCCAAAAGCACCATTTGCATGCCTATCGTGTGGTTTTGCAGAAAACTGCGTCCGCGTCTACCAAAAGATGCATGCGCATGCTTAAAACGCGTTTTGGCACAAATCCATGTGCGGATGTAAAAAGAGCAGCATCGGCATGCTTTTCACGTCGTTTGGTAGAAATCCACGCGCGCGTTCTGCCAAAAGCACCATTTGCATGCATATCGTGTGGTTTTGCAGAAAACTGCGTCCGCGTCTACCAAAAGATGCATGCGCATGCTTAAACGCGCTTTGGCACAAATCCATGTGCGGATGTTAAAAAGAGCAGCATCGGCATGCTTTTCACGTCGTTGGTAGAAATCCACGCGCGCGTTCTGCCAAAAGCACCATTTGCATGCATATCGTGTGGTTTTGCAGAAAACTGCGTCCGCGTCTACCAAAAGATGCATGCGCATGCTTAAAACGCGTTTTGGCACAAATCCATGTGCGGGTGCTAAAAAGAGCAGCATCGGCATGCTTTTCACGTCGTTTGGTAGAAATCCACGCGCGCGTTCTGCCAAAAGCGCATTTGCATGCATATCGTGTGGTTTTGCAGAAAACTGCGTCCGCGTCTACCAAAAGATGCATGCGCATGCTTAAAACGCGTTTTTGGCACAAATCCATGTGCGGGTGCTAAAAAAGAGCAGCATCGGCATGCTTTTCACGTCGTTTGGTAGAAATCCACACGCGCGTTCTGCCAAAAGCACCATTTGCATGCCTATCGTGTGGTTTTGCAGAAAACTGCGTCCGGTCTACCAAAAGATGCATGCGCATGCTTAAAACGCGCTTTGGCACAAATCCATGTGCGGATGTCAAAAAGAGCAGCATCGGCATGCTTTCACGTCGTTTGGTAGAAATCCACGCGCGCGTTCTGCCAAAAGCACCATTTGCATGCATATCGTGTGGTTTTGCAGAAAACTGCGTCCGCGTCTACCAAAACATGCATGCGCATGGCTTAAAACGCGCTTTGGCACAAATCCATGTGCGGATGTTAAAAAGAGCAGCATCGGCATGCTTTTCACGTCGTTTGGTAGAAATCCACGCCGCCGCGTTCTGCCAAAAGCACCATTTGCATGCATATCGTGTGGTTTTGCAGAAAACTGCGTCCGAGTCTACCAAAAGATGCATGCGCATGCTTAAAACGCGTTTTGGCACAAATCCATGTGCGGGTGCTAAAAAGAGCAGCATCGGCATGCTTTTCACGTCGTTTGGTAGAAATCCACACGCGCGTTCTGCCAAAAGCACCATTTGCATGCAATCGTGTGGTTTTGCAGAAAACTGCGTCCGCGTCTACCAAAAGATGCATGTGCATGCTAAAAACGCGTTTTGGCACAAATCCATGTGCGGGTGCTAAAAAGAGCAGCATCGGCATGCTTTCCACGTCGTTTGGTAGACATCCACGCGCGCGTTCTGCCAAAGCACCATTTGCATGCCTGTCGTGTGGTTTTGCAGAAACTGCGTCCGCGTCTACAAAAGATGCATGCGCATGCTTAAAACGCGTTTTGGCACAAATCCATGTGCGGATGTTAAAAAGAGCAGCATCGGCATGCTTTTCACGTCGTTTGGTAGAAATCCACGCGCGCGTTCTGCCAAAAGCACCATTTGCATGCATATCTTGTGGTTTTGCAGAAAACTGCGTCCGCGTCTACCAAAAGATGCATGCGCATGCTTAAAACGCGTTTTGCCACAAATCCATGTGCGGGTGCTAAAAAGAGCAGCATCGGCATGCTTTTCACGTCGTTTGGTAGAAATCCACACGCGCGTTCTGCCAAAAGCACCATTTGCATGCCTATCGTGTGGTTTTGCAGAAAACTGCGTCCGCGTCTACCCAAAGATGCATGCGCATGCTTAAAACGCGCTTTGGCACAAATCCATGTGCGGATGTTAAAAAGAGCAGCATCGGCATGCTTTTCACGTCGTTTGGTAGAAATCCACGCGCGCGTTCTGCCAAAAGCATTATTTGCATGCATATCGTGTGGTTTTGCAGAAAACTGCGTCCGCGTCTACCAAAAGATGCATGCGCATGCTTTAAAACGCGTTTGGCACAAATTCATGTGCGGGTGCTAAAAAGGGCAGCATCGGCATGCTTTTCACGTAGTTTGGTAGAAATCCACACGCGCGTTCTGCCAAAAGCACCATTTGCATGCATATCGTGTGGTTTTGCAGAAAACTGCGTCCGCGTCTACCAAAAGATGCATGCGCATGCTTAAAACGCGCTTTGGCACAAATCCATGTGCGGATGTTAAAAAGAGCAGCATCGGCATGCTTTTCACGTCGTTTGGTAGAAATCCACACGCGCGTTCTGCCAAAAGCACCATTTGCATGCATATCGTGTGGTTTTGCAGAAACTGCGTCCGCGTCTACCAAAAGATGCATGTGCATGCTAAAAACGCGTTTTGGCACAATCCATGTGCGGGTGCTAAAAAGAGCAGCATCGGCATGCTTTTCACGTCGTTTGGTCGAAATCCACGCGCGCGTTCTGCCAAAAGCACCATTCGCATGCCTATCGTGTGGTTTTGCAGAAAACTGCGTCCGCGTCGACCAAAAGATGCATGCGCATGCTTAAAACGCGCTTTGGCGCAAATCCATGTGCGGATGTTAAAAAGAGCAGCATCGGCATGCTTTTCACGTCGTTTGGTAGAAATCCACGCGCGCGTTCTGCCAAAAGCACCATTTGCATGCATATCTTGTGGTTTTGCAGAAAACTGCGTCCCGCGTCTACCAAAAGATGCATGCGCATGCTTAAAACGCGTTTTGCCACAATCCATGTGCGGGTGCTAAAAAGAGCAGCATCGGCATGCTTTTCACGTCGTTTGGTAGAAAATCCACACGCGCGTTCTGCCAAAAGCACCATTTGCATGCCTATCGTGTGGTTTTGCAGAAAACTGCGTCCGCGTCTACCAAAAGATGCATGCGCATGCTTAAAACGCGCTTTGGCACAAATCCATGTGCGGATGTTAAAAAGAGCAGCATCGGCATGCTTTTCACGTCGTTTGGTAGAAATCCACGCGCGCGTTCTGCCAAAAGCACCATTTGCATGCATATCGTGTGTTTTGCAGAAAACTGCGTCCGCGTCTACCAAAAGATGCATGCGCATGCTTAAAACGCGTTTTGGCACAAATCCATGTGCGGGTGCTAAAAAGGGCAGCATCGGCATGCTTTTCACGTCGTTTGGTAGAAATCCACACGCGCGTTCTGCCAAAAGCACCATTTGCATGCATATCGTGTGGTTTTGCAGAAAACTGCGTCCGCGTCTACCAAAAGATGCATGCGCATGCTTAAAACGCGTTTTGGCACAAATCCATGTGCGGATGTTAAAAAGAGCAGCATCGGCATGCTTTTCACGTCGTTTGGTAGAAATCCACGCGCGCGTTCTGCCAAAAGCACCATTTGCATGCATATCGTGTGGTTTTGCAGAAAACTGCGTCCGCGTCTACCAAAAGATGCATGCGCATGCTTAAAACGCGCTTGGCACAAATCCATGTGCGGATGTTAAAAAGAGCAGCATCGGCATGCTTTTCACGTCGTTTGGTAGAAATCCACGCGCGCGTTCTGCCAAAAGCACCATTTGCATGCATATCGTGTGGTTTTGCAGAAAACTGCGTCCGCGTCTACCCAAGGATGCATGCGCATGCTTAAAACGCGTTTTGGCACAAATCCATGTGCGGGTGCTAAAAAGAGCAGCATCGGCATGCTTTTCACGTCGTTTGGTAGAAATCCACACGCGCGTTCTGCCAAAAGCACCATTTGCATGCATATCGTGTGGTTTTGCAGAAAACTGCGTCCGCGTCTACCAAAAGATGCATGTGCATGCTAAAAACGCGTTTTGGCACAAATCCATGTGCGGGTGCTAAAAAGAGCAGCATCGGCATGCTTTTCACGTCGTTTGGTAGAAATCCACGCGAGCGTTCTGCCAAAAGCACCATTTGCATGCCTATCGTGTGGTTTTGCAGAAAACTGCGTCCGCGTCTACCAAAGATGCATGCGCATGCTTAAAACGCGTTTTGGCACAAATCCATGTGCGGATGTTAAAAAGAGCAGCATCGGCATGCTTTTCACGTCGTTTGGTAGAAATCCACGCGCGCGTTCTGCCAAAGCACCATTTGCATGCCTATCGTGTGGTTTTGCAGAAAACTGCGTCCGCGTCTACCAAAAGATGCATGCGCAGGCTTAAAACGCGTTTTGGCACAAATCCATGTGCGGATGGTAAAAAGAGCAGCATCGGCATGCTTTTCACGTCGTTTGGTAGAAATCCACGCGCGCGTTCTGCCAAAAGCACCATTTGCATGCATATCGTGTGGTTTTGCAGAAAACTGCGTCCGCGTCTACGAAAAGATGCATGCGCATGCTTAAAACGCGTTTTGGCACAAATCCATGTGCGGGTGCTAAAAAGAGCAGCATCGGCATGCTTTTCACGTCGTTTGGTAGAAATCCACACGCGCGTTCTGCCAAAAGCACCATTTGCATGCCTATCGTGTGGTTTTGCAGAAAACTGCGTCCGCGTCTACCAAAAGATGCATGCGCATGCTTAAAACGCGCTTTGGCACAAATCCATGTGCGGATGTCAAAAAGAGCAGCATCGGCATGCTTTTCACGTCGTTTGGTAGAAATCCACGCGCGCGTTCTGCCAAAAGCACCATTTGTATGCATATCGTGTGGTTTGCAGAAAACTGCGTCCGCGTCTACCAAAAGATGCATGCGCATGCTTAAAACGCGTTTTGGCACAAATCCATGTGCGGGTGCTAAAAAGAGCAGCATCGGCATGCTTTTCACGTCGTTTGGTAGAAATCCACACGCGCGTTCTGCCAAAAGCACCATTTGCATGCATATCGTGTGGTTTTGCAGAAAACTGCGTCCGCGTCTACCAAAAGATGCATGTGCATGCTAAAAACGCGTTTTTGGCACAAATCCATGTGCGGGTGCTAAAAAGAGCAGCATCGGCATGCTTTTCACGTCGTTTGGTAGAAATCCACGCGCGCGTTCGCCAAAGCACCATTTGCATGCCTATCGTGTGGTTTTGCAGAAAACTGCGTCCGCGTCTACCAAAAGATGCATGCGCATGCTTAAAACGCGCTTTGGCACAAATCCATGTGCGGATGTTAAAAAGAGCAGCATCGGCATGCTTTTCACGTCGTTTGGTAGAAATCCACGCGCGCGTTCTGCCAAAAGCACCATTTGCATGCATATCTTGTGGTTTTGCAGAAAACTGCGTCCGCGTCTACCAAAAGATGCATGCGCATGCTTAAAACGCGTTTTGGCACAAATCCATGTGCGGGTGCTAAAAAGAGCAGCATCGGCATGCTTTTCACGTCGTTTGGTAGAAATCCACACGCGCGTTCTGCCAAAAGCACCATTTGCATGCCTATCGTGTGGTTTTGCAGAAAACTGCGTCGCGTCTACCAAAAGATGCATGCGCATGCTTAAAACGCGCTTTGACACAATCCATGTGCGGATGTTAAAAAGAGCCAGCATCGGCATGCTTTTCACGTCGTTTGGTAGAAATCCACGCGCGCGTTCGGCCAAAAGCACCATTTGCATGCATATCGTGTGGTTTTGCAGAAAACTGCGTCCGCGTCTACCAAAAGATGCATGCGCATGCTTAAAACGCGCTTTGGCACAAATCCATGTGCGGATGTTAAAAAGAGCAGCATCGGCATGCTTTTCACGTCGTTTGGTAGAAATCCACGCGCGCGTTCTGCCAAAAGCACCATTTGCATGCATATCGTGTGGTTTTGCAGAAAACTGCGTCCGCGTCTACCAAAAGATGCATGCGCATGCTTAAAACGCGTTTTGGCACAAATCCATGTGCGGGTGCTAAAAAGAGCAGCATCGGCATGCTTTTCACGTCGTTTGGTAGAAATCCACACGCGCGTTCTGCCAAAACCACCATTTGCATGCATATCGTGTGGTTTTGAAGAAACTGCGTCCGCGTCTACCAAAAGATGCATGTGCATGCTAAAAACGCGTTTTGGCACAAATCCATGTGCGGGTGCTAAAAAGAGCACCATCGGCATGCTTTTCACGTCGTTTGGTAGAAATCCACGCGCGCGTTCTGCCAAAAGCACCATTTGCATGCCTATCGTGTGGTTTTGCAGAAAACTGCGTCCGCGTCTACCAAAAGATGCATGCGCATGCTTAAAACGCGTTTTGACACAAATCCATGTGCGGATGTTAAAAAGAGCAGCATCGGCATGCTTTTCACGTCGTTTGGTAGAAATCCACACGCGCGTTCTGCAAAAGCACCATTGCATGCATATCGTGTGGTTTTGCAGAAAACTGCGTCCGCGCCTACCAAAAGATGCATGTGCATGCTAAAAACGCGTTTTGGCACAAATCCAGGTGCGGGTGCTAAAAAGAGCAGCATCGGCATGCTTTTCACGTCGTTTGGTAGAAATCCACGCGCGCGTTCTGCCAAAAGCACCATTTGCATGCATATCGTGTGGTTTTGCAGAAAACTGCGTCCGCGTCTACCAAAAGATGCATGCGCATGCTTAAAACGCGTTTTGGCACAAATCCATGTGCGGGTGCTAAAAGGGCAGCATCGGCATGCTTTTCACGTCGTTTGGTAGAAATCCACACGCGCGTTGTGCCAAAAGCACCATTTGCATGCATATCGTGTGGTTTTGCAGAAAACTGCGTCCGCGTCTACCAAAAGATGCATGTGCATGCTAAAAACGCGTTTTGGCACAAATCCATGTGCGGGTGCTAAAAAGAGCAGCATCGCATGCTTTTCACGTCGTTTGGTAGAAATCCACACGCGCGTTCTGCCAAAAGCACCATTTGCATGCATATCGTGTGGTTTTGCAGAAAACTGCGTCCGCCTCTACCAAAAGATGCATGTGCATGCTAAAAACGCGTTTTGGCACTAATCCACGTGCGGGTGCTAAAAAGAGCAGCATCGGCATGCTTTTCACGTCGTTTGGTAGAAATCCACGCGCGCGTTCTGCCAAAAGCACCATTTGCATGCCTATCGTGTGGTTTGCAGAAAACTGCGTCCGCGTCTACCAAAAGATGCATGTGCATGCTTAAAACGCGTTTGGCACAAATCCATGTGCGGATGTTAAAAGAGCAGCATCGGCATGCTTTTCACGTCGTTTGGTAGAAATCCACGCGCGCGTTCTGCCAAAAGCACCATTTGCATGCATATCGTGTGGTTTTGCAGAAAACTGCGTCCGCGTCTACCAAAAGATGCGTGCGCATGCTTAAAACGCGTTTTGGCACAAATCCATGTGCGGGTGCTAAAAAGAGCAGCATCGGCATGCTTTTCACGTCGTTTGGTAGAAATCCACGCGCGCGTTCTGCCAAAAGCACCATTTGCATGCCTATCGTGTGGTTTTTGCAGAAACTGCGTCCGCGTCTACCAAAAGATGCATGCGCATGCTTAAAACGCGTTTTGGCACAAATCCATGTGCGGGTGCTAAAAAGGAGCAGCATCGGCATGCTTTTCACGTCGTTTGGTAGAAATCCACACGCGCGTTCTGCCAAAAGCACCATTTGCATGCATATCGTGTGGTTTTGCAGAAAACTGCGTCCGCGTCTACCAAAAGATGCATGCGCATGCTTAAAACGCGCTTTGGCACAAATCCATGTGCGGATGTTAAAAAGAGCAGCATCGGCATGCTTTTCACGTCGTTTGGTAGAAATCCACGCGCGCGTTCTGCCAAAAGCACCATTTGCATGCATATCGTGTGGTTTTGCAGAAACTGCGTCCGCGTCTACCAAAAGATGCATGCGCATGCTTAAAACGCGTTTTGGCACAAATCCATGTGCGGGTGCTAAAAAGAGCAGCATCGCATGCTTTTCACGTCGTTTGGTAGAAATCCACACGCGCGTTCTGCCAAACACCATTTGCATGCATATCGTGTGGTTTTGCAGAAAACTGCGTCCGCGTCTACCAAAAGATGCATGTGCATGCTAAAAACGCGTTTTGGCACAAATCATGTACGGGTGCTAAAAAGAGCACCATCGGCATGCTTTTCACGTCGTTTGGTAGAAATCCACGCGCGCGTTCTGCCAAAAAGCACCATTTGCATGCATATCGTAGTGGTTTTGCAGAAAACTGCGTCCGCGTCTACCAAAAGATGCATGCGCATGCTTAAAACGCGTTTTGGCACAAATCCATGTGCGGATGTTAAAAAGAGCAGCATCGGCATGCTTTTCACGTCGTTTGGTAGAAATCCACAGCGCGCGTTCTGCAAAAGCACCATTTGCATGCATATCGTGTGGTTTTGCAGAAAACTGCGTCCGCGCTACCAAAAGATGCATGTGCATGCTAAAAACGCGTTTTGGCACAAATCCAGGTGCGGGTGCTAAAAAGAGCAGCCATCGGCATGCTTTTCACGTCGTTTGGTAGAAATCCACGCGCGCGTTCTGCCAAAAGCACCATTTGCATGCATATCGTGTGGTTTTGCAGAAAACTGCGTCCGCGTCTACCAAAAGATGCATGCGCATGCTTAAAACGCGTTTTGCACAAATCCATGTGCGGGTGCTAAAAAGAGCAGCATCGGCATGCTTTTCACGTCGTTTGGTAGAAATCCACACGCGCGTTGTGCCAAAAGCACCATTTGCATGCATATCGTGTGGTTTTGCAGAAAACTGCGTCCGCGTCTACAAAAGATGCATGTGCATGCTAAAAACGCGTTTTGGCACAAATCCATGTGCGGGTGCTAAAAAGAGCAGCATCGGCATGCTTTTCACGTCGTTTGGTAGAAATCCACGCGCGCGTTCTGCCAAAGCATCATTTGCATGCATATCGTGTGGTTTTGCAGAAAACTGCGTCCGCGTCTACCAAAAGATGCATGCGCATGCTTAAAACGCGTTTTGGCACAAATCCATGTGCGGGTGCTAAAAAGAGCAGCATCGGCATGCTTTTCACGTCGTTTGGTAGAAATCCACACGCGCGTTCTGCCAAAAGCACCATTTGCATGCATATCGTGTGGTTTTGCAGAAAACTGCGTCCGCCTCTACCAAAAGATGCATGTGCATGCTAAAAACGCGTTTTGGCACAAATCCATGTGCGGGTGCTAAAAAGAGCAGCATCGGCATGCTTTTCACGTCGTTTGGTAGAAATCCACGCGCGCGTTCTGCCAAAAGCACCATTTGCATGCATATCGTGTGGTTTTGCAGAAAACTGCGTCCGCGTCTACCAAAAGATGCATGTGCATGCTAAAAACGCGTTTTGGCACAAATCCATGTGCGGGTGCTAAAAAGAGCAGCATCGGCATGCTTTTCACGTCGTTTGGTAGAAATCCACGCGCGCGTTCTGCCAAAAGCACCATTTGCATGCCTATCGTGTGGTTTTGCAGAAAACTGCGTCCGCGTCTACCAAAAGATGCACGCGCATGCTTAAAACGCGTTTTGGCACAAATCCATGTGCGGATGTTAAAAAGAGCAGCATCGGCATGCTTTTCACGTCGTTTGGTAGAAATCCACGCGCGCGTTCTGCCAAAAGCACCATTTGCATGCATATCTTGTGGTTTTGCAGAAAACTGCGTCCGCGTCTACCAAAAGATGCATGCGCATGCTTAAAACGCGTTTTGGCACAAATCCATGTGCGGGTGCTAAAAAGAGCAGCATCGGCATGCTTTTCACGTCGTTTGGTAGAAATCCACACGCGCGTTCTGCCAAAAGCACCATTTGCATGCCTATCGTGTGGTTTTGCAGAAAACTGCGTCCGCGTCTACCAAAAGATGCATGCGCATGCTTAAAACGCGCTTTGGCACAAATCCATGTGCGGATGTTAAAAAGAGCAGCATCGGCATGCTTTTCACGTCGTTTGGTAGAAATCCAAGCGCGCGTTCGGCAAAAGCACCATTTGCATGCATATCGTGTGGTTTTGCAGAAAACTGCGTGCGCGTCTACCAAAAGATGCATGCGCATGCTTAAAACGCGCTTTGGCACAAATCCATGTGCGGATGTTAAAAAGAGCAGCATCGGCATGCTTTTCACGTCGTTTGGTAGAAATCCACGCGCGCGTTCTGCCAAAAGCACCATTTGCATGCATATCGTGTGGTTTTGCAGAAAACTGCGTCCGCGTCTACCAAAAGATGCATGCGCATGCTTAAAACGCGTTTTGGCACAAATCCATGTGCGGGTGCTAAAAAGAGCAGCATCGGCATGCTTTTCACGTCGTTTGGTAGAAATCCACACGCGCGTTCTGCCAAAACCACCATTTGCATGCATATCGTGTGGTTTTGCAAGAAAACTGCGTCCGCGTCTACCAAAAGATGCATGTGCATGCTAAAAACGCGTTTTGGCACAAATCCATGTGCGGGTGCTAAAAAGAGCACCATCGGCATGCTTTTCACGTCGTTTGGTAGAAATCCACGCGCGCGTTCTCCAAAAGCACCATTTGCATGCCTATCGTGTGGTTTTGCAGAAAACTGCGTCCGCGTCTACCAAAAGATGCATGCGCATGCTTAAAACGCGTTTTGACACAAATCCATGTGCGGATGTTAAAAAGAGCAGCATCGGCATGCTTTTCACGTCGTTTGGTAGAAATCCACACGCGCGTTCTGCCAAAAGCACCATTTGCGTGCATATCGTGTGGTTTTGCAGAAAACTGCGTCCGCGCCTACCAAAAGATGCATGTGCATGCTAAAAACGCGTTTTGGCACAAATCCAGGTGCGGGTGCTAAAAAGAGCAGCATCGGCATGCTTTTCACGTCGTTTGGTAGAAATCCACGCGCGCGTTCTGCCAAAAGCACCATTTGCATGCATATCGTGTGGTTTTGCAGAAAACTGCGTCCGCGTCTACCAAAAGATGCATGCGCATGCTTAAAACGCGTTTTGGCACAAATCCATGTGCGGGTGCTAAAAAGAGCAGCATCGGCATGCTTTTCACGTCGTTTGGTAGAAATCCACACGCGCGTTGTGCCAAAAGCACCATTTGCATGCATATCGTGTGGTTTTGCAGAAAACTGCGTCCGCGTCTACCAAAAGATGCATGTGCATGCTAAAAACGCGTTTTGGCACAAATCCATGTGCGGGTGCTAAAAAGAGCAGCATCGGCATGCTTTTCACGTCGTTTGGTAGAAATCCACACGCGCGTTCTGCCAAAAGCACCATTTGCATGCATATCGTGTGGTTTTGCAGAAAACTGCGTCCGCCTCTACCAAAAGATGCATGTGCATGCTAAAAACGCGTTTTGGCACTAATCCACGTGCGGGTGCTAAAAAGAGCAGCATCGGCATGCTTTTCACGTCGTTTGGTAGAAATCCACGCGCGCGTTCTGCCAAAAGCACCATTTGCATGCCTATCGTGTGGTTTTGCAGAAAACTGCGTCCGCGTCTACCAAAAGATGCATGTGCATGCTTAAAACGCGCTTTGGCACAAATCCATGTGCGGATGTTAAAAAGAGCAGCATCGGCATGCTTTTCACGTCGTTTGGTAGAAATCCACGCGCGCGTTCTGCCAAAAGCACCATTTGCATGCATATCGTGTGGTTTTGCAGAAAACTGCGTCCGCGTCTACCAAAAGATGCATGCGCATGCTTAAAACGCGTTTTGGCACAAATCCATGTGCGGGTGCTAAAAAGAGCAGCATCGGCATGCTTTTCACGTCGTTTGGTAGAAATCCACGCGCGCGTTCTGCCAAAAGCACCATTTGCATGCCTATCGTGTGGTTTTGCAGAAAACTGCGTCCGCGTCTACCAAAATATGCATGCGCATGCTTAAAACGCGTTTTGGCACAAATCCATGTGCGGGTGCTAAAAAGGGCAGCATCGGCATGCTTTTCACGTCGTTTGGTAGAAATCCACACGCGCGTTCTGCCAAAAGCACCATTTGCATGCATATCGTGTGGTTTTGCAGAAAACTGCGTCCGCGTCTACCAAAAGATGCATGCGCATGCTTAAAACGCGCTTTGGCACAAATCCATGTGCGGATGTTAAAAAGAGCAGCATCGGCATGCTTTTCACGTCGTTTGGTAGAAATCCACGCGCGCGTTCTGCCAAAAGCACCATTTGCATGCATATCGTGTGGTTTTGCAGAAAACTGCGTCCGCGTCTACCAAAAGATGCATGCGCATGCTTAAAACGCGTTTTGGCACAAATCCATGTGCGGGTGCTAAAAAGAGCAGCATCGGCATGCTTTTCACGTCGTTTGGTAGAAATCCACACGTGCGTTCTGCCAAAACCACCATTTGCATGCATATCGTGTGGTTTTGCAGAAAACTGCGTCCGCGTCTACCAAAAGATGCATGTGCATGCTAAAAACGCGTTTTGGCACAAATCCATGTACGGGTGCTAAAAAGAGCACCATCGGCATGCTTTTCACGTCGTTTGGTAGAAATCCACGCGCGCGTTCTGCCAAAAGCACCATTTGCATGCCTATCGTGTGGTTTTGCAGAAAACTGCGTCCGCGTCTACCAAAAGATGCATGCGCATGCTTAAAACGCGTTTTGGCACAAATCCATGTGCGGATGTTAAAAAGAGCAGCATCGGCATGCTTTTCACGTCGTTTGGTAGAAATCCACACGCGCGTTCTGCCAAAAGCACCATTTGCATGCATATCGTGTGGTTTTGCAGAAAACTGCGTCCGCGCCTACCAAAAGATGCATGTGCATGCTAAAAACGCGTTTTGGCACAAATCCAGGTGCGGGTGCTAAAAAGAGCAGCATCGGCATGCTTTTCACGTCGTTTGGTAGAAATCCACGCGCGCGTTCTGCCAAAAGCACCATTTGCATGCATATCGTGTGGTTTTGCAGAAAACTGCGTCCGCGTCTACCAAAAGATGCATGCGCATGCTTAAAACGCGTTTTGGCACAAATCCATGTGCGGGTGCTAAAAAGAGCAGCATCGGCATGCTTTTCACGTCGTTTGGTAGAAATCCACACGCGCGTTGTGCCAAAAGCACCATTTGCATGCATATCGTGTGGTTTTGCAGAAAACTGCGTCCGCGTCTACCAAAAGATGCATGTGCATGCTAAAAACGCGTTTTGGCACAAATCCATGTGCGGGTGCTAAAAAGAGCAGCATCGGCATGCTTTTCACGTCGTTTGGTAGAAATCCACGCGCGCGTTCTGCCAAAAGCATCATTTGCATGCATATCGTGTGGTTTTGCAGAAAACTGCGTCCGCGTCTACCAAAAGATGCATGCGCATGCTTAAAACGCGTTTTGGCACAAATCCATGTGCGGGTGCTAAAAAGAGCAGCATCGGCATGCTTTTCACGTCGTTTGGTAGAAATCCACACGCGCGTTCTGCCAAAAGCACCATTTGCATGCATATCGTGTGGTTTTGCAGAAAACTGCGTCCGCCTCTACCAAAAGATGCATGTGCATGCTAAAAACGCGTTTTGGCACAAATCCATGTGCGGGTGCTAAAAAGAGCAGCATCGGCATGCTTTTCACGTCGTTTGGTAGAAATCCACGCGCGCGTTCTGCCAAAAGCACCATTTGCATGCCTATCGTGTGGTTTTGCAGAAAACTGCGTCCGCGTCTACCAAAAGATGCATGCGCATGCTTAAAACGCGCTTTGGCACAAATCCATGTGCGGATGTTAAAAAGAGCAGCATCGGCATGCTTTTCACGTCGTTTGGTAGAAATCCACGCGCGCGTTCTGCCAAAAGCACCATTTGCATGCATATCGTGTGGTTTTGCAGAAAACTGCGTCCGCGTCTACCAAAAGATGCATGCGCATGCTTAAAACGCGTTTTGGCACAAATCCATGTGCGGGTGCTAAAAAGAGCAGCATCGGCATGCTTTTCACGTCGTTTGGTAGAAATCCACGCGCGCGTTCTGCCAAAAGCACCATTTGCATGCCTATCGTGTGGTTTTGCAGAAAACTGCGTCCGCGTCTACCAAAAGATGCATGCGCATGCTTAAAACGCGCTTTGGCACAAATCCATGTGCGGATGTTAAAAAGAGCAGCATCGGCATGCTTTTCACGTCGTTTGGTAGAAATCCACGCGCGCGTTCTGCCAAAAGCACCATTTGCATGCATATCGTGTGGTTTTGCAGAAAACTGCGTCCGCGTCAACCAAAAGATGCATGCGCATGCTTAAAACGCGCTTTGGCACAAATCCATGTGCGGATGTTAAAAAGAGCAGCATCGGCATGCTTTTCACGTCGTTTGGTAGAAATCCACGCGCGCGTTCTGCCAAAAGCACCATTTGCATGCATATCGTGTGGTTTTGCAGAAAACTGCGTCCGCGTCTACCAAAAGATGCATGCGCATGCTTAAAACGCGTTTTGGCACAAATCCATGTGCGGGTGCTAAAAAGAGCAGCATCGGCATGCTTTTCACGTCGTTTGGTAGAAATCCACGCGCGCGTTCTGCCAAAAGCACCATTTGCATGCCTATCGTGTGGTTTTGCAGAAAACTGCGTCCGCGTCTACCAAAAGATGCATGCGCATGCTTAAAACGCGCTTTGGCACAAATCCATGTGCGGATGTTAAAAAGAGCAGCATCGGCATGCTTTTCACGTCGTTTGGTAGAAATCCACGCGCGCGTTCTGCCAAAAGCACCATTTGCATGCATATCGTGTGGTTTTGCAGAAAACTGCGTCCGCGTCTACCAAAAGATGCATGCGCATGCTCAAAACGCGTTTTGGCACAAATCCATGTGCGGATGTTAAAAAGAGCAGCATCGGCATGCTTTTCACGTCGTTTGGTAGAAATCCACACGCGCGTTCTGCCAAAAGCACCATTTGCATGCATATCGTGTGGTTTTGCAGAAAACTGCGTCCGCGTCTACCAAAAGATGCATGCGCATGCTTAAAACGCGCTTTGGCACAAATCCATGTGCGGATGTTAAAAAGAGCAGCATCGGCATGCTTTTCACGTCGTTTGGTAGAAATCCACGCGCGCGTTCTGCCAAAAGCACCATTTGCATGCATATCGTGTGGTTTTGCAGAAAACTGCGTCCGCGTCTACCAAAAGATGCATGCGCATGCTTAAAACGCGTTTTGGCACAAATCCATGTGCGGGTGCTAAAAAGAGCAGCATCGGCATGCTTTTCACGTCGTTTGGTAGAAATCCACACGCGCGTTCTGCCAAAACCACCATTTGCATGCATATCGTGTGGTTTTGCAGAAAACTGCGTCCGCGTCTACCAAAAGATGCATGTGCATTCTAAAAACGCGTTTTGGCACGAATCCATGTGCGGGTGCTAAAAAGAGCACCATCGGCATGCTTTTCACGTCGTTTGGTAGAAATCCACGCGCGCGTTCTGCCAAAAGCACCATTTGCATGCCTATCGTGTGGTTTTGCAGAAAACTGCGTCCGCGTCTACCAAAAGATGCATGCGCATGCTTAAAACGCGTTTTGGCACAAATCCATGTGCGGATGTTAAAAAGAGCAGCATCGGCATGCTTTTCACGTCGTTTGGTAGAAATCCACACGCGCGTTCTGCCAAAAGCACCATTTGCATGCATATCGTGTGGTTTTGCAGAAAACTGCGTCCGCGCCTACCAAAAGATGCATGTGCATGCTAAAAACGCGTTTTGGCACAAATCCATGTGCGGGTGCTAAAAAGAGCAGCATCGGCATGCTTTTCACGTCGTTTGGTAGAAATCCACGCGCGCGTTCTGCCAAAAGCACCATTTGCATGCATATCGTGTGGTTTTGCAGAAAACTGCGTCCGCGTCTACCAAAAGATGCATGCGCATGCTTAAAACGCGTTTTGGCACAAATCAATGTGCGGGTGCTAAAAAGAGCAGCATCGGCATGCTTTTCACGTCGTTTGGTAGAAATCCACACGCGCGTTGTGCCAAAAGCTCCATTTGCATGCATATCGTGTGGTTTTGCAGAAAACTGCGTCCGCGTCTACCAAAAGATGCATGTGCATGCTAAAAACGCGTTTGGCACAAATCCATGTGCGGGTGCTAAAAAGAGCAGCATCGGTATGCTTTTCACGTCGTTTGGTAGAAATCCACGCGCGCGTTCTGCCAAAAGCATCATTTGCATGCATATCGTGTGGTTTTGCAGAAAACTGCGTCCGCGTCTACCAAAAGATGCATGCGCATGCTTAAAACGCGTTTTGGCACAAACCCATGTGCGGGTGCTAAAAAGAGCAGCATCGGCATGCTTTTCACGTCGTTTGGTAGAAATCCACACGCGCGTTCTGCCAAAAGCACCATTTGCATGCATATCGTGTGGTTTTGCAGAAAACTGCGTCCGCCTCTACCAAAAGATGCATGTGCATGCTAAAAACGCGTTTTGGCACAAATCCATGTGCGGGTGCTAAAAAGAGCAGCATCGGCATGCTTTTCACGTCGTTTGGTAGAAATCCACACGCGCGTTCTGCCAAAAGCACCATTTGCATGCCTATCGTGTGGTTTTGCAGAAAACTGCGTCCGCGTCTACCAAAAGATGCATGTGCATGCTAAAAACGCGTTTTGGCACAAATCCATGTGCGGGTGCAAAAAAGAGCAGCATCGGCATGCTTTTCACGTCGTTTGGTAGAAATCCACGCGCGCGTTCTGCCAAAAGCACCATTTGCATGCCTATCGTGTGGTTTTGCAGAAAACTGCGTCCGCGTCTACCAAAAGATGCATGCGCATGCTTAAAACGCGTTTTGGCACAAATCCATGTGCGGATGTTAAAAAGAGCAGCATCGGCATGCTTTTCACGTCGTTTGGTAGAAATCCACGCGCGCGTTCTGCCAAAAGCACCATTTGCATGCATATCTTGTGGTTTTGCAGAAAACTGCGTCCGCGTCTACCAAAAGATGCATGCGCATGCTTAAAACGCGTTTTGGCACAAATCCATGTGCGGGTGCTAAAAAGAGCAGCATCGGCATGCTTTTCACGTCGTTTGGTAGAAATCCACACGCGCGTTCTGCCAAAAGCACCATTTGCATGCCTATCGTGTGGTTTTGCAGAAAACTGCGTCCGCATCTACCAAAAGATGCATGCGCATGCTTAAAACGCGCTTTGGCACAAATCCATGAGCGGATGTTAAAAAGAGCAGCATCGGCATGCTTTTCACGTCGTTTGGTAGAAATCCACGCGCGCGTTCTGCCAAAAGCACCATTTGCATGCATATCGTGTGGTTTTGCAGAAAACTGCGTCCGCGTCTACCAAAAGATGCATGCGCATGCTTAAAACGCGTTTTGGCACAAATCCATGTGCGGGTGCTAAAAAGGGCAGCATCGGCATGCTTTTCACGTCGTTTGGTAGAAATCCACACGCGCGTTCTGCCAAAAGCACCATTTGCATGCATATCGTGTGGTTTTGCAGAAAACTGCGTCCGCGTCTACCAAAAGATGCATGCGCATGCTTAAAACGCGCTTTGGCACAAATCCATGTGCGGATGTTAAAAAGAGCAGCATCGGCATGCTTTTCACGTCGTTTGGTAGAAATCCACGCGCGCGTTCTGCCAAAAGCATTATTTGCATGCATATCGTGTGGTTTTGCAGAAAACTGCGTCCGCGTCTACCAAAAGATGCATGCGCATGCTTAAAACGCGTTTTGGCACAAATCCATGTGCGGGTGCTAAAAATAGCAGCATCGGCATGCTTTTCACGTCGTTTGGTAGAAATCCACACGCGCGTTCTGCCAAAACCACCATTTGCATGCATATCGTATGGTTTTGCAGAAAACTGCGTCCGCGTCTACCAAAAGATGCATGTGCATGCTAAAAACGCGTTTTGGCACAAAGCCATGTGCGGGTGCTAAAAAGAGCACCATCGGCATGCTTTTCCCGTCGTTTGGTAGAAATCCACGCGCGCGTTCTGCCAAAAGCACCATTTGCATGCCTATCGTGTGGTTTTGCAGAAAACTGCGTCCGCGTCTACCAGAAGATGCATGCGCATGCTTAAAACGCGTTTTGGCACAAATCCATGTGCGGGTGCTAAAAAGAGCAGCATCGGCATGCTTTTCACGTCGTTTGGTAGAAATCCACACGCGCGTTCTGCCAAAAGCACCATTTCCATGCCTATCGTGTGGTTTTGCAGAAAACTGCGTCCGCGTCTACCAAAAGATGCGTGCGCATGCTTAAAACGCGCTTTGGCACAAATCCATGTGCGGATGTTAAAAAGAGCAGCATCGGCATGCTTTTCACGTCGTTTGGTAGAAATCCACGCGCGCGTTCTGCCAAAAGCACCATTTGCATGCATATCGTGTGGTTTTGCAGAAAACTGCGTCCGCGTCTACCAAAAGATGCATGCGCATGCTTAAAACGCGTTTTGGCACAAATGCATGTGCGGGTGCTAAAAAGAGCAGCATCGGCATGCTTTTCACGTCGTTTGGTAGAAATCCACACGCGCGTTCTGCCAAAAGCACCATTTGCATGCATATCGTGTGGTTTTGCAGAAAACTGCGTCCGCGTCTACCAAAACATGCATGCGCATGCTTAAAACGCGCTTTGGCACAAATCCATGTGCGGATGTTAAAAAGAGCAGTATCGGCATGCTTTTCACGTCGTTTGGTAGAAATCCACGCGCGCGTTCTGCCAAAAGCACCATTTGCATGCATATCGTGTGGTTTTGCAGAAAACTGCGTCCGCGTCTACCAAAAGATGCATGCGCATGCTTAAAACGCGTTTTGGCACAAATCCATGTGCGGGTGCTAAAAAGAGCAGCATCGGCATGCTTTTCACGTCGTTTGGTAGAAATCCACACGCGCGTTCTGCCAAAACCACCATTTGCATGCATATCGTGTGGTTTTGCAGAAAACTGCGTCCGCGCCTACCAAAAGATGCATGTGCATGCTAAAAACGCGTTTTGGCACAAATCCATGTGCGGGTGCTAAAAAGAGCAGCATCGGCATGCTTTTCACGTCGTTTGGTAGAAATCCACGCGCGCGTTCTGCCAAAAGCACCATTTGCATGCATACCGTGTGGTTTTGCAGAAAACTGCGTCCGCGTCTACCAAAAGATGCATGCGCATGCTTAAAACGCGTTTTGGCACAAATCCATGTGCGGATGTTAAAAAAGAGCAGCATCGGCATGCTTTTCACGTCGTTTGGTAGAAATCCACGCGCGCGTTCTGCCAAAAGCACCATTTGCATGCATATCGTGTGGTTTTGCAGAAAACTGCGTCCGCGTCTACCAAAAGATGCATGCGCATGCTTAAAACGCGTTTTGGCACAAATCCATGTGCGGGTGCTAAAAAGAACAGCATCGGCATGCTTTTCACGTCGTTTGGTAGAAATCCACGCGCGCGTTCTGCGAAAAGCACCATTTGCATGCATATCGTGTGGTTTTGCAGAAAACTGCGTCCGCGTCTACCAAAAGATGCATGCGCATGCTTAAAACGCGTTTTGGCACAAATCCATGTGCGGGTGCTAAAAAGAGCTGCATCGGCATGCTTTTCACGTCGTTTGGTAGAAATCCACACGCGCGTTCTGCCAAAAGCACCATTTGCATGCATATCGTGTGGTTTTGCAGAAAACTGCGTCCGCGTCTACCAAAAGATGCATGTGCATGCTAAAAACGCGTTTTGGCACAAATCCATGTGCGGGTGCTAAAAAGAGCAGCATCGGCATGCTTTTCACGTCGTTTGGTAGAAATCCACGCGCGCGTTCTGCCAAAACCACCATTTGCATGCATATCGTGTGGTTTTGCAGAAAACTGCGTCCGCGTCTACCAAAAGATGCATGCGCATGCTTAAAACGCGTTTTGGCACAAATCCATGTGCGGGTGCTAAAAAGAGCAGCATCGGCATGCTTTTCACGTCGTTTGGTAGAAATCCACACGCGCGTTCTGCCAAAAGCACCATTTGCATGCCTATCGTGTGGTTTTGCAGAAAACTGCGTCCGCGTCTACCAAAAGATGCATGCGCATGCTTAAAACGCGTTTTGGCACAAATCCATGTGCGGATGTTAAAAAGAGCAGCATCGGCATGCTTTTCACGTCGTTTGGTAGAAATCCACGCGCGCGTTCTGCCAAAAGCACCATTTGCATGCATATCGTGTGGTTTTGCAGAAAACTGCGTCCGCGTCTACCAAAAGATGCATGCGCATGCTTAAAACGCGCTTTGGCACAAATCCATGTGCGGATGTTAAAAAGAGCAGCATCGGCATGCTTTTCACGTCGTTTGGTAGAAATCCACGCGCGCGTTCTGCCAAAAGCACCATTTGCATGCATATCGTGTGGTTTTGCAGAAAACTGCGTCCGCGTCTACCAAAAGATGCATGCGCATGCTTAAAACGCGTTTTGGCACAAATCCATGTGCGGGTGCTAAAAAGAGCAGCATCGGCATGCTTTTCACGTCGTTTGGTAGAAATCCACACGCGCGTTCTGCCAAAAGCACCATTTGCATGCATATCGTGTGGTTTTGCAGAAAACTGCGTCCGCGTCTACCAAAAGATGCATGTGCATGCTAAAAACGCGTTTTGGCACAAATCCATGTGCGGGTGCTAAAAAGAGCAGCATCGGCATGCTTTTCACGTCGTTTGGTAGAAATCCACGCGCGCGTTCTGCCAAAAGCACCATTTGCATGCATATCGTGTGGTTTTGCAGAAAACTGCGTCCGCGTCTACCAAAAGATGCATGCGCATGCTTAAAACGCGTTTTGGCACAAATCCATGTGCGGATGTTAAAAAGAGCAGCATCGGCATGCTTTTCACGTCGTTTGGTAGAAATCCACGCGCGCGTTCTGCCAAAAGCACCATTTGCGTGCATATCGTGTGGTTTTGCAAAAAACTGCGTCCGCGTCTACCAAAAGATGCATGCGCATGCTTAAAACGCGTTTTGGCACAAATCCATGTGCGGATGTGAAAAAGAGCAGCATCGGCATGCTTTTCACGTCGTTTGGTAGAAATCCACGCGCGCGTTCTGCCAAAAGCACCATTTGCATGCATATCGTGTGGTTTTGCAGAAAACTGCGTCCGCGTCTACCAAAAGATGCATGCGCATGCTTAAAACGCGCTTTGGCACAAATCCATGTGCGGATGTTAAAAAGAGCAGCATCGGCATGCTTTTCACGTCGTTTGGTAGAAATCCACGCGCGCGTTCTGCCAAAAGCACCATTTGCATGCATATCGTGTGGTTTTGCAGAAAACTGCGTCCGCGTCTACCAAAAGATGCATGCGCATGCTTAAAACGCGTTTTGGCACAAATCCATGTGCGGGTGCTAAAAAGAGCAGCATCGGCATGCTTTTCACGTCGTTTGGTAGAAATCCACACGCGCGTTCTGCCAAAAGCACCATTTGCATGCATATCGTGTGGTTTTGCATAAAACTGCGTCCGCGTCTTCCAAAAGATGCATGTGCATGCTAAAAACGCGTTTTGGCACAAATCCATGTGCGGGTGCAAAAAAGAGCAGCATCGGCATGCTTTTCACGTCGTTTGGTAGAAATCCACGCGCGCGTTCTGCCAAAAGCACCATTTGCATGCCTATCGTGTGGTTTTGCAGAAAACTGCGTCCGCGTCTACCAAAAGATGCATGCGCATGCTTAAAACGCGTTTTGGCACAAATCCATGTGCGGATGTTAAAAAGAGCAGCATCGGCATGCTTTTCACGTCGTTTGGTAGAAATCCACGCGCGCGTTCTGCCAAAAGCACCATTTGCATGCATATCTTGTGGTTTTGCAGAAAACTGCGTCCGCGTCTACCAAAAGATGCATGCGCATGCTTAAAACGCGTTTTGGCACAAATCCATGTGCGGGTGCTAAAAAGAGCAGCATCGGCATGCTTTTCACGTCGTTTGGTAGAAATCCACACGCGCGTTCTGCCAAAAGCACCATTTGCATGCCTATCGTGTGGTTTTGCAGAAATCTGCGTCCGCATCTACCAAAAGATGCATGCGCATGCTTAAAACGCGCTTTGGCACAAATCCATGTGCGGATGTTAAAAAGAGCAGCATCGGCATGCTTTTCACGTCGTTTGGTAGAAATCCACGCGCGCGTTCTGCCAAAAGCACCATTTGCATGCATATCGTGTGGTTTTGCAGAAAACTGCGTCCGCGTCTACCAAAAGATGCATGCGCATGCTTAAAACGCGTTTTGGCACAAATCCATGTGCGGGTGCTAAAAAGGGCAGCATCGGCATGCTTTTCACGTCGTTTGGTAGAAATCCACACGCGCGTTCTGCCAAAAGCACCATTTGCATGCATATCGTGTGGTTTTGCAGAAAACTGTGTCCGCGTCTACCAAAAGATGCATGCGCATGCTTAAAACGCGCTTTGGCACAAATCCATGTGCGGATGTTAAAAAGAGCAGCATAGGCATGCTTTTCACGTCGTTTGGTAGAAATCCACGAGCGCGTTCTGCCAAAAGCATTATTTGCATGCATATCGTGTGGTTTTGCAGAAAACTGCGTCCGCGTCTACCAAAAGATGCATGCGCATGCTTAAAACGCGTTTTGGCACAAATCCATGTGCGGGTGCTAAAAAGAGCAGCATCGGCATGCTTTTCACGTCGTTTGGTAGAAATCCACACGCGCGTTCTGCCAAAACCACCATTTGCATGCATATCGTATGGTTTTGCAGAAAACTGCGTCCGCGTCTACCAAAAGATGCATGTGCATGCTAAAAACGCGTTTTGGCACAAATCCATGTGCGGGTGCTAAAAAGAGCACCATCGGCATGCTTTTCACGTCGTTTGGTAGAAATCCACGCGCGCGTTCTGCCAAAAGCACCATTTGCATGCCTATCGTGTGGTTTTGCAGAAAACTGCGTCCGCGTCTACCAGAAGATGCATGCGCATGCTTAAAACGCGTTTTGGCACAAATCCATGTGCGGATGTTAAAAAGAGCAGCATCGGCATGCTTTTCACGTCGTTTGGTAGAAATCCACGCGCGCGTTCTGCCAAAAGCACCATTTGCATGCATATCGTGTGGTTTTGCAGAAAACTGCGTCCGCGTCTACCAAAAGATGCATGCGCATGCTTAAAACGCGTTTTGGCACAAATCCATGTGCGGGTGCTAAAAAGAGCAGCATCGGCATGCTTTTCACGTCGTTTGGTAGAAATCCACACGCGCGTTCTGCCAAAAGCACCATTTCCATGCCTATCGTGTGGTTTTGCAGAAAACTGCGTCCGCGTCTACCAAAAGATGCGTGCGCATGCTTAAAACGCGCTTTGGCACAAATCCATGTGCGGATGTTAAAAAGAGCAGCATCGGCATGCTTTTCACGTCGTTTGGTAGAAATCCACGCGCGCGTTCTGCCAAAAGCACCATTTGCATGCATATCGTGTGGTTTTGCAGAAAACTGCGTCCGCGTCTACCAAAAGATGCATGCGCATGCTTAAAACGCGTTTTGGCACAAATCCATGTGCGGGTGCTAAAAAGAGCAGCATCGGCATGCTTTTCACGTCGTTTGGTATAAATCCACACGCGCGTTCTGCCAAAAGCACCATTTGCATGCATATCGTGTGGTTTTGCAGAAAACTGCGTCCGCGTCTACCAAAAGATGCATGCGCATGCTTAAAACGCGCTTTGGCACAAATCCATGTGCGGATGTTAAAAAGAGCAGCATCGGCATGCTTTTCACGTCGTTTGGTAGAAATCCACGCGCGCGTTCTGCCAAAAGCACCATTTGCATGCATATCGTGTGGTTTTGCAGAAAACTGCGTCCGCGTCTACCAAAAGATGCATGCGCATGCTTAAAACGCGTTTTGGCACAAATCCATGTGCGGGTGCTAAAAAGAGCAGCATCGGCATGCTTTTCACGTCGTTTGGTAGAAATCCACACGCGCGTTCTGCCAAAACCACCATTTGCATGCATATCGTGTGGTTTTGCAGAAAACTGCGTCCGCGCCTACCAAAAGATGCATGTGCATGCTAAAAACGCGTTTTGGCACAAATCCATGTGCGGGTGCTAAAAAGAGCAGCATCGGCATGCTTTTCACGTCGTTTGGTAGAAATCCACGCGCGCGTTCTGCCAAAAGCACCATTTGCATGCATACCGTGTTGTTTTGCAGAAAACTGCGTCCGCGTCTACCAAAAGATGCATGCGCATGCTTAAAACGCGTTTTGGCACAAATCCATGTGCGGATGTTAAAAAGAGCAGCATCGGCATGCTTTTCACTTCGTTTGGTAGAAATCCACGCGCGCGTTCTGCGAAAAGCACCATTTGCATGCATATCGTGTGGTTTTGCAGAAAACTGCGTCCGCGTCTACCAAAAGATGCATGCGCATGCTTAAAACGCGTTTTGGCACAAATCCATGTGCGGGTGCTAAAAAGAGCAGCATCGGCATGCTTTTCACGTCGTTTGGTAGAAATCCACGCGCGCGTTCTGCGAAAAGCACCATTTGCATGCATATCGTGTGGTTTTGCAGAAAACTGCGTCCGCGTCTACCAAAAGATGCATGCGCATGCTTAAAACGCGTTTTGGCACAAATCCATGTGCGGGTGCTAAAAAGAGCTGCATCGGCATGCTTTTCACGTCGTTTGGTAGAAATCCACACGCGCGTTCTGCCAAAAGCACCATTTGCATGCATATCGTGTGGTTTTGCAGAAAACTGCGTCCGCGTCTACCAAAAGATGCATGTGCATGCTAAAAACGCGTTTTGGCACAAATCCATGTGCGGGTGCTAAAAAGAGCAGCATCGGCATGCTTTTCACGTCGTTTGGTAGAAATCCACGCGCGCGTTCTGCCAAAACCACCATTTGCATGCATATCGTGTGGTTTTGCAGAAAACTGCGTCCGCGTCTACCAAAAGATGCATGCGCATGCTTAAAACGCGTTTTGGCACAAATCCATGTGCGGGTGCTAAAAAGAGCAGCATCGGCATGCTTTTCACGTCGTTTGGTAGAAATCCACACGCGCGTTCTGCCAAAAGCACCATTTGCATGCCTATCGTGTGGTTTTGCAGAAAACTGCGTCCGCGTCTACCAAAAGATGCATGCGCATGCTTAAAACGCGTTTTGGCACAAATCCATGTGCGGATGTTAAAAAGAGCAGCATCGGCATGCTTTTCACGTCGTTTGGTAGAAATCCACGCGCGCGTTCTGCCAAAAGCACCATTTGCATGCATATCGTGTGGTTTTGCAGAAAACTGCGTCCGCGTCTACCAAAAGATGCATGCGCATGCTTAAAACGCGCTTTGGCACAAATCCATGTGCGGATGTTAAAAAGAGCAGCATCGGCATGCTTTTCACGTCGTTTGGTAGAAATCCACGCGCGCGTTCTGCCAAAAGCACCATTTGCATGCATATCGTGTGGTTTTGCAGAAAACTGCGTCCGCGTCTACCAAAAGATGCATGCGCATGCTTAAAACGCGTTTTGGCACAAATCCATGTGCGGGTGCTAAAAAGAGCAGCATCGGCATGCTTTTCACGTCGTTTGGTAGAAATCCACACGCGCGTTCTGCCAAAAGCACCATTTGCATGCATATCGTGTGGTTTTGCAGAAAACTGCGTCCGCGTCTACCAAAAGATGCATGTGCATGCTAAAAACGCGTTTTGGCACAAATCCATGTGCGGGTGCTAAAAAGAGCAGCATCGGCATGCTTTTCACGTCGTTTGGTAGAAATCCACGTGCGCGTTCTGCCAAAAGCACCATTTGCATGCCTATCGTGTGGTTTTGCAGAAAACTGCGTCCGCGTCTACCAAAAGATGCATGCTCATGCTTAAAACGCGTTTTGGCACAAATCCATGTGCGGATGTTAAAAAGAGCAGCATCGGCATGCTTTTCACGTCGTTTGGTAGAAATCCACGCGCGCGTTCTGCCAAAAGCGCCATTTGCATGCATATCGTGTGGTTTTGCAGAAAACTGCGTCCGCGTCTACCAAAAGATGCATGCGCATGCTTAAAACGCGCTTTGGCACAAATCCATGTGCGGATGTTAAAAAGAGCAGCATCGGCATGCTTTTCACGTCGTTTGGTAGAAATCCACGCGCGCGTTCTGCCAAAAGCACCATTTGCATGCATATCGTGTGGTTTTGCAGAAAACTGCGTCCGCGTCTACCCCAAAAGATGCATGCGCATGCTTAAAACGCGTTTTGGCACAAATCCATGTGCGGGTGCTAAAAAGAGCAGCATCGGCATGCTTTTCACGTCGTTTGGTAGAAATCCACACGCGCGTTCTGCCAAAACCACCATTTGCATGCATATCGTGTGGTTTTGCAGAAAACTGCGTCCGCGTCTACCAAAAGATGCATGTGCATGCTAAAAACGCGTTTTGGCACAAATCCATGTGCGGGTGCCAAAAGAGCACCATCGGCATGCTTTTCACGTCGTTTGGTAGAAATCCACGCGCGCGTTCTGCAAAAGCACCATTTGCATGCCTATCGTGTGGTTTTGCAGAAAACTGCGTCCGCGTCTACCAAAAGATGCATGCGCATGCTTAAAACGCGTTTTGGCACAAATCCATGTGCGGATGTTAAAAAGAGCAGCATCGGCATGCTTTTCACGTCGTTTGGTAGAAATCCACACGCGCGTTCTGCCAAAAGCACCATTTGCATGCATATCGTGTGGTTTTGCAGAAAACTGCGTCCGCGTCTACCAAAAGATGCATGTGCATGCTAAAAACGCGTTTTGGCACAAATCCATGTGCGGGTGCTAAAAAGAGCAGCATCGGCATGCTTTTCACGTCGTTTGGTAGAAATCCACGCGCGCGTTCTCCCAAAACCACCATTTGCATGCATATCGTGTGGTTTTGCAGAAAACTGCGTCCGCGTCTACCATAAGATGCATGCGCATGCTTAAAACGCGTTTTGGCACAAATCCATGTGCGGGTGCTAAAAAGAGCAGCATCGGCATGCTTTTCACGTCGTTTGGTAGAAATCCACACGCGCGTTCTGCCAAAAGCACCATTTGCATGCCTATCGTGTGGTTTTGCAGAAAACTGCGTCCGCGTCTACCAAAAGATGCATGCGCATGCTTAAAACGCGTTTTGGCACAAATCCATGTGCGGATGTTAAAAAGAGCAGCATCGGCATGCTTTTCACGTCGTTTGGTAGAAATCCACGCGCGCGTTCTGCCAAAAGCACCATTTGCATGCATATCGTGTGGTTTTGCAGAAAACTGCGTCCGCGTCTACCAAAAGATGCATGCGCATGCTTAAAACGCGCTTTGGCACAAATACATGTGCGGATGTTAAAAGAGCAGCATCGGCATGCTTTTCACGTCGTTTGGTAGAAATCCACGCGCGCGTTCTGCCAAAAGCACCATTTGCATGCATATCGTGTGGTTTTGCAGAAAACTGCGTCCGCGTCTACCAAAAGATGCATGCGCATGCTTAAAACGCGTTTTGGCACAAATCCATGTGCGGGTGCTAAAAAGAGCAGCATCGGCATGCTTTTCACGTCGTTTGGTAGAAATCCACACGCGCGTTCTGCCAAAAGCACCATTTGCATGCATATCGTGTGGTTTTGCAGAAAACTGCGTCCGCGTCTACCAAAAGATGCATGTGCATGCTAAAAACGCGTTTTGGCACAAATCCATGTGCGGGTGCTAAAAAGAGCAGCATCGGCATGCTTTTCACGTCGTTTGGTAGAAATCCACGCGCGCGTTCTGCCAAAAGCACCATTTGCATGCCTATCGTGTGGTTTTGCAGAAAACTGCGTCCGCGTCTACCAAAAGATGCATGCGCATGCTTAAAACGCGTTTTGGCACAAATCCATGTGCGGATGTTAAAAAGAGCAGCATCGGCATGCTTTTCACGTCGTTTGGTAGAAATCCACGCGCGCGTTCTGCCAAAAGCGCCATTTGCATGCATATCGTGTGGTTTTGCAGAAAACTGCGTCCGCGTCTACCAAAAGATGCATGCGCATGTTTAAAACGCGTTTTGGCACAAATCCATGTGCGGGTGCTAAAAAGAGCAGCATCGGCATGCTTTTCACGTCGTTTGGTAGAAATCCACACGCGCGTTCTGCCAAAAGCACCATTTGCATGCCTACCGTGTGGTTTTGCAGAAAAACTGCGTCCGCGTCTACCAAAAGATGCATGCGCATGCTTAAAACGCGCTTTGGCACAAATCCATGTGCGGATGTCAAAAAGAGCAGCATCGGCATGCTTTTCACGTCGTTTGGTAGAAATCCACGCGCGCGTTCTGCCAAAAGCACCATTTGCATGCATATCGTGTGGTTTTGCAGAAAACTGCGTCCGCGTCTACCAAAAGATGCATGCGCATGCTTAAAACGCGCTTTGGCACAAATCCATGTGCGGATGTTAAAAAGAGCAGCATCGGCATGCTTTTCACGTCGTTTGGTAGAAATCCACGCGCGCGTTCTGCCAAAAGCACCATTTGCATGCATATCGTGTGGTTTTGCAGAAAACTGCGTCCGCGTCTACCAAAAGATGCATGCGCATGCTTAAAACGCGTTTTGGCACAAATCCATGTGCGGGTGCTAAAAAGAGCAGCATCGGCATGCTTTTCACGTCGTTTGGTAGAAATCCACACGCGCGTTCTGCCAAAACCACCATTTGCATGCATAACGTGTGGTTTTGCAGAAAACTGCGTCCGCGTCTACCAAAAGATGCATGTGCATGCTAAAAACGCGTTTTGGCACAAATCCATGTGCGGGTGCTAAAAAGAGCACCATCGGCATGCTTTTCACGTCGTTTGGTAGAAATCCACGCGCGCGTTCTGCCAAAAGCACCATTTGCATGCCTATCGTGTGGTTTTGCAGAAAACTGCGTCCGCGTCTACCAAAAGATGCATGCGCATGCTTAAAACGCGTTTTGGCACAAATCTATGTGCGGATGTTAAAAAGAGCAGCATCGGCATGCTTTTCACGTCGTTTGGTAGAAATCCACACGCGCGTTCTGCCAAAAGCACCATTTGCATGCATATCGTGTGGTTTTGCAGAAAACTGCGTCCGCGCCTACCAAAAGATGCATGTGCATGCTAAAAACGCGTTTTGGCACAAATCCATGTGCGGGTGCTAAAAAGAGCAGCATCGGCATGCTTTTCACGTCGTTTGGTAGAAATCCACGCGCGCGTTCTGCCAAAAGCACCATTTGCATGCATATCGTGTGGTTTTGCAGAAAACTGCGTCCGCGTCTACCAAAAGATGCATGCGCATGCTTAAAACGCGTTTTGGCACAAATCCATGTGCGGGTGCTAAAAGAGCAGCATCGGCATGCTTTTCACGTCGTTTGGTAGAAATCCACACGCGCGTTCTGCCAAAAGCACCATTTGCATGCCTATCGTGTGGTTTTGCAGAAAACTGCGTCCGCGTCTACCAAAAGATGCATGCGCATGCTTAAAACGCGTTTTGGCACAAATCCATGTGCGGATGTTAAAAAGAGCAGCATCGGCATGCTTTTCACGTCGTTTGGTAGAAATCCACGCGCGCGTTCTGCCAAAAGCACCATTTGCATGCATATCGTGTGGTTTTGCAGAAAACTGCGTCCGCGTCTACCAAAAGATGCATGCGCATGCTTAAAACGCGCTTTGGCACAAATCCATGTGCGGATGTTAAAAAGAGCAGCATCGGCATGCTTTTCACGTCGTTTGGTAGAAATCCACGCGCGCGTTCTGCCAAAAGCACCATTTGCATGCATATCGTGTGGTTTTGCAGAAAACTGCGTCCGCGTCTACCAAAAGATGCATGCGCATGCTTAAAACGCGTTTTGGCACAAATCCATGTGCGGGTGCTAAAAAGAGCAGCATCGGCATGCTTTTCACGTCGTTTGGTAGAAATCCACACGCGCGTTCTGCCAAAAGCACCATTTGCATGCATATCGTGTGGTTTTGCAGAAAACTGCGTCCGCGTCTACCAAAAGATGCATGTGCATGCTAAAAACGCGTTTTGGCACAAATCCATGTGCGGGTGCTAAAAAGAGCAGCATCGGCATGCTTTTCACGTCGTTTGGTAGAAATCCACGCGCGCGTTCTGCCAAAAGCACCATTTGCATGCATATCGTGTGGTTTTGCAGAAAACTGCGTCCGCGTCTACCAAAAGATGCATGCGCATGCTTAAAACGCGTTTTGGCACAAATCCATGTGCGGATGTTAAAAAGAGCAGCATCGGCATGCTTTTCACGTCGTTTGGTAGAAATCCACGCGCGCGTTCTGCCAAAAGCACCATTTGCGTGCATATCGTGTGGTTTTGCAAAAAACTGCGTCCGCGTCTACCAAAAGATGCATGCGCATGCTTAAAACGCGTTTTGGCACAAATCCATGTGCGGATGTTAAAAAGAGCAGCATCGGCATGCTTTTCACGTCGTTTGGTAGAAATCCACGCGCGCGTTCTGCCAAAAGCACCATTTGCATGCATATCGTGTGGTTTTGCCGAAAACTGCGTCCGCGTCTACCAAAAGATGCATGCGCATGCTTAAAACGCGCTTTGGCACAAATCCATGTGCGGATGTTAAAAAGAGCAGCATCGGCATGCTTTTCACGTCGTTTGGTAGAAATCCACGCGCGCGTTCTGCCAAAAGCACCATTTGCATGCATATCGTGTGGTTTTGCAGAAAACTGCGTCCGCGTCTACCAAAAGATGCATGCGCATGCTTAAAACGCGTTTTGGCACAAATCCATGTGCGGGTGCTAAAAAGAGCAGCATCGGCATGCTTTTCACGTCGTTTGGTAGAAATCCACACGCGCGTTCTGCCAAAAGCACCATTTGCATGCATATCGTGTGGATTTGCAGAAAACTGCGTCCGCGTCTACCAAAAGATGCATGTGCATGCTAAAAACGCGTTTTGGCACAAATCCATGTGCGGGTGCAAAAAAGAGCAGCATCGGCATGCTTTTCACGTCGTTTGGTAGAAATCCACGCGCGCGTTCTGCCAAAAGCACCATTTGCATGCCTATCGTGTGGTTTTGCAGAAAACTGCGTCCGCGTCTACGAAAAGATGCATGCGCATGCTTAAAACGCGTTTTGGCACAAATGCATGTGCGGATGTTAAAAAGAGCAGCATCGGCATGCTTTTCACGTCGTTTGGTAGAAATCCACGCGCGCGTTCTGCCAAAAGCACCATTTGCATGCATATCTTGTGGTTTTGCAGAAAACTGCGTCCGCGTCTACCAAAAGATGCATGCGCATGCTTAAAACGCGTTTTGGCACAAATCCATGTGCGGGTGCTAAAAAGAGCAGCATCGGCATGCTTTTCACGTCGTTTGGTAGAAATCCACACGCGCGTTCTGCCAAAAGCACCATTTGCATGCCTATCGTGTGGTTTTGCAGAAAACTGCGTCCGCATCTACCAAAAGATGCATGCGCATGCTTAAAACGCGCTTTGGCACAAATCCATGTGCGGATGTTAAAAAGAGCAGCATCGGCATGCTTTTCACGTCGTTTGGTAGAAATCCACGCGCGCGTTCTGCCAAATGCACCATTTGCATGCATATCGTGTGGTTTTGCAGAAAACTGCGTCCGCGTCTACCAAAAGATGCATGCGCATGCTTAAAACGCGTTTTGGCACAAATCCATGTGCAGGTGCTAAAAAGGGCAGCATCGGCATGCTTTTCACGTCGTTTGGTAGAAATCCACACGCGCGTTCTGCCAAAAGCACCATTTGCATGCATATCGTGTGGTTTTGCAGAAAACTGCGTCCGCGTCTACCAAAAGATGCATGCGCATGCTTAAAACGCGCTTTGGCACAAATCCATGTGCGGATGTTAAAAAGAGCAGCATAGGCATGCTTTTCACGTCGTTTGGTAGAAATCCACGCGCGCGTTCTGCCAAAAGCATTATTTGCATGCATATCGTGTGGTTTTGCAGAAAACTGCGTCCGCGTCTACCAAAAGATGCATGCGCATGCTTAAAACGCGTTTTGGCACAAATCCATGTGCGGGTGCTAAAAAGAGCAGCATCGGCATGCTTTTCACGTCGTTTGGTAGAAATCCACACGCGCGTTCTGCCAAAAGCACCATTTGCATGCCTATCGTGTGGTTTTGCAGAAAACTGCGTCCGCGTCTACCAAAAGATGCATGCGCGTGCATGCTAAAAACGCGTTTTGGCACAAATCCATGTGCGGGTGCTAAAAAGAGCAGCATCGGCATGCTTTTCACGTCGTTTGGTAGAAATCCACGCGCGCGTTCTGCCAAAAGCACCATTTGCATGCCTATCGTGTGGTTTTGCAGAAACTGCGTCCGCGTCTACCAAAAGATGCATGCGCATGCTTAAAACGCGTTTTGGCACAAATCCATGTGCGGGTGCTAAAAAGAGCAGCATCGGCATGCTTTTCACGTCGTTTGGTAGAAATCCACGCGCGCGTTCTACAAAAGCACCATTTGCATGCATATCGTGTGGTTTTGCAGAAAACTGCGTCCGCGTCTACCAAAAGATGCATGCGCATGCTTAAAACGCGCTTTGGCACAAATCCATGTGCGGATGTTAAAAAGAGCAGCATCGGCATGCTTTTCACGTCGTTTGGTAGAAATCCGCACGCGCGTTCTGCCAAAAGCACCATTTGCATGCCTATCGTATGGTTTTGCAGAAAACTGCGTCCGCGTCTACCAAAAGATGCATGCGCATGCTTAAAACGCGCTTTGGCACAAATCCATGTGCGGATGTTAAAAAGAGCAGCATCGGCATGCTTTTCACGTCGTTTGGTAGAAATCCACGCGCGCGTTCTGCCAAAAGCACCATTTGCATGCATATCGTGTGGTTTTGCAGAAAACTGCGTCCGCGTCTACCAAAAGAATGCATGCGCATGCTTAAAACGCGTTTTGGCACAAATCCATGTGCGGGTGCTAAAAAGAGCAGCATCGGCATGCTTTTCACGTCGTTTGGTAGAAATCCGCACGCGCGTTCTGCAAAAGCACCATTTGCATGCCTATCGTATGGTTTTGCAGAAAACTGCGTCCGCGTCTACCAAAAGATGCATGCGCATGCTTAAAACGCGCTTTGGCACAAATCCATGTGCGGATGTCAAAAAGAGCAGCATCGGCATGCTTTTCACGTCGTTTGGTAGAAATCCACGCGCGCGTTCTGCCAAAAGCACCATTTGCATGCATATCGTGTGGTTTTGCAGAAAACTGCGTCCGCGTCTACCAAAAGATGCATGCGCATGCTTAAAACGCGCTTTGGCACAAATCCATGTGCGGATGTTAAAAAGAGCAGCATCGGCATGCTTTTCACGTCGTTTGGTAGAAATCCACGCGCGCGTTCTGCCAAAAGCACCATTTGCATGCATATCGTGTGGTTTTGCAGAAAACTGCGTCCGAGTCTACCAAAAGATGCATGCGCATGCTTAAAACGCGTTTTCGCACAAATCCATGTGCGGGTGCTAAAAAGAGCAGCATCGGCATGCTTTTCACGTCGTTTGGTAGAAATCCACACGCGCGTTCTGCCAAAAGCACCATTTGCATGCATATCGTGTGGTTTTGCAGAAAACTGCGTCCGCGTCTACCAAAAGATGCATGCGCATGCTTAAAACGCGTTTTGGCACAAATCCATGTGCGGGTGCTAAAAAGAGCAGCATCGGCATGCTTTTCACGTCGTTTGGTAGAAATCCACACGCGCGTTCTGCCAAAACCACCATTTGCATGCATATCGTGTGGTTTTGCAGAAAACTGCGTCCGCGCCTACCAAAAGATGCATGTGCATGCTAAAAACGCGTTTTGGCACAAATCCATGTGCGGGTGCTAAAAAGAGCAGCATCGGCATGCTTTTCACGTCGTTTGGTAGAAATCCACGCGCGCGTTCTGCCAAAAGCACCATTTGCATGCATACCGTGTGGTTTTGCAGAAAACTGCGTCCGCGTCTACCAAAAGATGCATGTGCATGCTAAAAACGCGTTTTGGCACAAATCCATGTGCGGGTGCTAAAAAGAGCAGCATCGGCATGCTTTTCACGTCGTTGGTAGAAATCCACGCGCGCGTTCTGCCAAAAGCACCATTTGCATGCCTATCGTGTGGTTTTGCAGAAAACTGCGTCCGCGTCTACCAAAAGATGCATGCGCATGCTTAAAACGCGTTTTGGCACAAATCCATGTGCGGGTGCTAAAAAGAGCAGCATCGGCATGCTTTTCACGTCGTTTGGTAGAAATCCACACGCGCGTTCTGCCAAAAGCACCATTTGCATGCCTATCGTGTGGTTTTGCAGAAAACTGCGTCCGCGTCTACCAAAAGATGCATGCGCATGCTTAAAACGCGTTTTGGCACAAATCCATGTGCGGATGTTAAAAAGAGCAGCATCGGCATGCTTTTCACGTCGTTTGGTAGAAATCCACGCGCGCGTTCTACCAAAAGCACCATTTGCATGCATATCGTGTGGTTTTGCAGAAAACTGCGTCCGCGTCTACCAAAAGATGCATGCGCATGCTTAAAACACGCTTTGGCACAAATCCATGTGCGGATGTTAAAAAGAGCAGCATCGGCATGCTTTTCACGTCGTTTGGTAGAAATCCACGCGCGCGTTCTGCCAAAAGCACCATTTGCATGCATATCGTGTGGTTTTGCAGAAAACTGCGTCCGCGTCTACCAAAAGATGCATGCGCATGCTTAAAACGCGTTTTGGCACAAATCCATGTGCGGATGTTAAAAAGAGCAGCATCGGCATGCTTTTCACGTCGTTTGGTAGAAATCCACGCGCGCGTTCTGCCAAAAGCGCCATTTGCATGCATATCGTGTGGTTTTGCAGAAAACTGCGTCCGCGTCTACCAAAAGATGCATGCGCATGCTTAAAACGCGTTTTGGCACAAATCCATGTGCGGGTGCTAAAAAGAGCAGCATCGGCATGCTTTTCACGTCGTTTGGTAGAAATCCGCACGCGCGTTCTGCCAAAAGCACCATTTGCATGCCTATCGTGTGGTTTTGCAGAAAACTGCGTCCGCGTCTACCAAAAGATGCATGCGCATGCTTAAAACGCGCTTTGGCACAAATCCATGTGCGGATGTCAAAAAGAGCAGCATCGGCATGCTTTTCACGTCGTTTGGTAGAAATCCACGCGCGCGTTCTGCCAAAAGCACCATTTGCATGCATATCGCGTGGTTTTGCAGAAAACTGCGTCCGCGTCTACCAAAAGATGCATGCGCATGCTTAAAACGCGCTTTGGCACAAATCCATGTGCGGATGTTAAAAAGAGCAGCATCGGCATGCTTTTCACGTCGTTTGGTAGAAATCCACGCGCGCGTTCTGCAAAAGCACCATTTGCATGCATATCGTGTGGTTTTGCAGAAAACTGCGTCCGAGTCTACCAAAAGATGCATGCGCATGCTTAAAACGCGTTTTGGCACAAATCCATGTGCGGGTGCTAAAAAGAGCAGCATCGGCATGCTTTTCACGTCGTTTGGTAGAAATCCACACGCGCGTTCTGCCAAAAGCACCATTTGCATGCACATCGTGTGGTTTTGCAGAAAACTGCGTCCGCGTCTACCAAAAGATGCATGTGCATGCTAAAAACGCGTTTTGGCACAAATCCATGTGCGGGTGCTAAAAAGAGCAGCATCGGCACGCTTTTCACGTCGTTTGGTAGACATCCACGCGCGCGTTCTGCCAAAAGCACCATTTGCATGCCTATCGTGTGGTTTTGCAGAAAACTGCGTCCGCGTCTACCAAAAGATGCATGCGCATGCTTAACACGCGTTTTGGCACAAATCCATGTGCGGATGTTAAAAAGAGCAGCATCGGCATGCTTTTCACGTCGTTTGGTAGAAATCCACGCGCGCGTTCTGCCAAAAGCACCATTTGCATGCCTATCGTGTGGTTTTGCAGAAAACTGCGTCCGCGTCTACCAAAAGATGCATGCGCATGCTTAAAACGCGCTTTGGCACAAATCCATGTGCGGATGTTAAAAAGAGCAGCATCGGCATGCTTTTCACGTCGTTTGGTAGAAATCCACGCGCGCGTTCTGCCAAAAGCACCATTTGCATGCATATCGTGTGGTTTTGCAGAAAACTGCGTCCGCGTCTACCAAAAGATGCATGCGCATGCTTAAAACGCGTTTTGGCACAAATCCATGTGCGGGTGCTAAAAAGGGCAGCATCGGCATGCTTTTCACGTCGTTTGGTAGAAATCCACACGCGCGTTCTGCCAAAAGCACCATTTGCATGCATATCGTGTGGTTTTGCAGAAAACTGCGTCCGCGTCTACCAAAAGATGCATGCGCATGCTTAAAACGCGCTTTGGCACAAATCCATGTGCGGATGTTAAAAAGAGCAGCATCGGCATGCTTTTCACGTCGTTTGGTAGAAATCCACGCGCGCGTTCTGCCAAAAGCACCATTTGCATGCATATCGTGTGGTTTTGCAGAAAACTGCGTCCGCGTCTACCAAAAGATGCATGCGCATGCTTAAAACGCGTTTTGGCACAAATCCATGTGCGGGTGCTAAAAAGAGCAGCATCGGCATGCTTTTCACGTCGTTTGGTAGAAATCCACACGCGCGTTCTGCCAAAAGCACCATTTGCATGCATATCGTGTGGTTTTGCAGAAAACTGCGTCCGCGTCTACCAAAAGATGCATGTGCATGCTAAAAACGCGTTTTGGCACAAATCCATGTGCGGGTGCTAAAAAGAGCAGCATCGGCATGCTTTTCACGTCGTTTGGTAGAAATCCACACGCGCGTTCTGCCACAACCACCATTTGCATGCATATCGTGTGGTTTTGCAGAAAACTGCGTCCGCGTCTACCAAAAGATGCATGTGCATGCTAAAAACGCGTTTTGGCACAAATCCATGTGCGGGTGCCAAAAAGAGCACCATCGGCATGCTTTTCACGTCGTTTGGTAGAAATCCACGCGCGCGTTCTGCCAAAAGCACCATTTGCATGCATATCGTGTGGTTTTGCAGAAAACTGCGTCCGCGTCTACCAAAAGATGCATGCGCATGCTTAAAACGCGTTTTGGCACAAATCCATGTGCGGATGTTAAAAAGAGCAGCATCGGCATGCTTTTCACGTCGTTTGGTAGAAATCCACACGCGCGTTCTGCCAAAAGCACCATTTGCATGCATATCGTGTGGTTTTGCAGAAAACTGCGTCCGCGTCTACCAAAAGATGCATGTGCATGCTAAAAACGCGTTTTGGCGCAAATCCATGTGCGGGTGCTAAAAAGAGCAGCATCGGCATGCTTTTCACGTCGTTTGGTAGAAATCCACGCGCGCGTTCTGCCAAAAGCATCATTTGCATGCATATCGTGTGGTTTTGCAGAAAACTGCGTCCGCGTCTACCAAAAGATGCATGCGCTTGCTTAAAACGCGTTTTGGCACAAATCCATGTGCGGGTGCTAAAAAGAGCAGCATCGGCATGCTTTTCACGTCGTTTGGTAGAAATCCACACGCGCGTTCTGCCAAAAGCACCATTTGCATGCATATCGTGTGGTTTTGCAGAAAACTGCGTCCGCGTCTACCAAAAGATGCATGTGCATGCTAAAAACGCGTTTTGGCACAAATCCATGTGCGGGTGCCAAAAAGAGCAGCATCGGCATGCTTTTCACGTCGTTTGGTAGAAATCCACGCGCGCGTTCTGCCAAAAGCATCATTTGCATGCATATCGTGTGGTTTTGCAGAAAACTGCGTCCGCGTCTACCAAAAGATGCATGCGCTTGCTTAAAACGCGTTTTGGCACAAATCCATGTGCGGGTGCTAAAAAGAGCAGCATCGGCATGCTTTTCACGTCGTTTGGTAGAAATCCACGCGCGCGTTCTGCCAAAAGCATCATTTGCATGCATATCGTGTGGTTTTGCAGAAAACTGCGTCCGCGTCTACCAAAAGATGCATGCGCTTGCTTAAAACGCGTTTTGGCACAAATCCATGTGCGGGTGCTAAAAAGAGCAGCATCGGCATGCTTTTCACGTCGTTTGGTAGAAATCCACACGCGCGTTCTGCCAAAAGCACCATTTGCATGCATATCGTGTGGTTTTGCAGAAAACTGCGTCCGCGTCTACCAAAAGATGCATGTGCATGCTAAAAACGCGTTTTGGCACAAATCCATGTGCGGGTGCTAAAAAGAGCAGCATCGGCATGCTTTTCACGTCGTTTGGTAGAAATCCACGCGCGCGTTCTGCCAAAAGCACCATTTGCATGCCTATCGTGTGGTTTTGCAGAAAACTGCGTCCGCGTCTACCAAAAGATGCATGCGCATGCTTAAAACGCGCTTTGGCACAAATCCATGTGCGGATGTTAAAAAGAGCAGCATCGGCATGCTTTTCACGTCGTTTGGTAGAAATCCACGCGCGCGTTCTGCCAAAAGCACCATTTGCATGCATATCGTGTGGTTTTGCAGAAAACTGCGTCCGCGTCTACCAAAAGATGCATGCGCATGCTTAAAACGCGTTTTGGCACAAATCCATGTGCGGATGTTAAAAAGAGCAGCATCGGCATGCTTTTCACGTCGTTTGGTAGAAATCCACGCGCGCGTTCTGCCAAAAGCACCATTTGCATGCCTATCGTGTGGTTTTGCAGAAAACTGCGTCCGCGTCTACCAAAAGATGCATGCGCATGCTTAAAACGCGCTTTGGCACAAATCCATGTGCGGATGTTAAAAAGAGCAGCATCGGCATGCTTTTCACGTCGTTTGGTAGAAATCCACGCGCGCGTTCTGCCAAAAGCACCATTTGCATGCATATCGTGTGGTTTTGCAGAAAACTGCGTCCGCGTCTACCAAAAGATGCATGCGCATGCTTAAAACGCGTTTTGGCACAAATCCATGTGCGGGTGCTAAAAAGAGCAGCATCGGCATGCTTTTCACGTCGTTTGGTAGAAATCCACACGCGCGTTCTGCCAAAACCACCATTTGCATGCATATCGTGTGGTTTTGCAGAAAACTGCGTCCGCGTCTACCAAAAGATGCATGTGCATGCTAAAAACGCGTTTTGGCACAAATCCATGTGCGGGTGCCAAAAAGAGCACCATCGGCATGCTTTTCACGTCGTTTGGTAGAAATCCACGCGCGCGTTCTGCCAAAAGCACCATTTGCATGCCTATCGTGTGGTTTTGCAGAAAACTGCGTCCGCGTCTACCAAAAGATGCATGCGCATGCTTAAAACGCGTTTTGGCACAAATCCATGTGCGGATGTTAAAAAGAGCAGCATCGGCATGCTTTTCACGTCGTTTGGTAGAAATCCACACGCGCGTTCTGCCAAAAGCACCATTTGCATGCATATCGTGTGGTTTTGCAGAAAACTGCGTCCGCGCCTACCAAAAGATGCATGTGCATGCTAAAAACGCGTTTTGGCGCAAATCCATGTGCGGGTGCTAAAAAGAGCAGCATCGGCATGCTTTTCACGTCGTTTGGTAGAAATCCACGCGCGCGTTCTGCCAAAAGCATCATTTGCATGCATATCGTGTGGTTTTGCAGAAAACTGCGTCCGCGTCTACCAAAAGATGCATGCGCATGCTTAAAACGCGTTTTGGCACAAATCCATGTGCGGGTGCTAAAAAGAGCAGCATCGGCATGCTTTTCACGTCGTTTGGTAGAAATCCACACGCGCGTTCTGCCAAAAGCACCATTTGCATGCATATCGTGTGGTTTTGCAGAAAACTGCGTCCGCGTCTACCAAAAGATGCATGTGCATGCTAAAAACGCGTTTTGGCACAAATCCATGTGCGGGTGCTAAAAAGAGCAGCATCGGCATGCTTTTCACGTCGTTTGGTAGAAATCCACGCGCGCGTTCTGCCAAAAGCACCATTTGCATGCCTATCGTGTGGTTTTGCAGAAAACTGCGTCCGCGTCTACCAAAAGATGCATGCGCATGCTTAAAACGCGCTTTGGCACAAATCCATGTGCGGATGTTAAAAAGAGCAGCATCGGCATGCTTTTCACGTCGTTTGGTAGAAATCCACGCGCGCGTTCTGCCAAAAGCACCATTTGCATGCATATCGTGTGGTTTTGCAGAAAACTGCGTCCGCGTCTACCAAAAGATGCATGCGCATGCTTAAAACGCGTTTTGGCACAAATCCATGTGCGGGTGCTAAAAAGAGCAGCATCGGCATGCTTTTCACGTCGTTTGGTAGAAATCCACGCGCGCGTTCTGCCAAAAGCACCATTTGCATGCCTATCGTGTGGTTTTGCAGAAAACTGCGTCCGCGTCTACCAAAAGATGCATGCGCATGCTTAAAACGCGCTTTGGCACAAATCCATGTGCGGATGTTAAAAAGAGCAGCATCGGCATGCTTTTCACGTCGTTTGGTAGAAATCCACGCGCGCGTTCTGCCAAAAGCACCATTTGCATGCATATCGTGTGGTTTTGCAGAAAACTGCGTCCGCGTCTACCAAAAGATGCATGCGCATGCTTAAAACGCGTTTTGGCACAAATCCATGTGCGGATGTTAAAAAGAGCAGCATCGGCATGCTTTTCACGTCGTTTGGTAGAAATCCACGCGCGCGTTCTGCCAAAAGCACCATTTGCATGCCTATCGTGTGGTTTTGCAGAAAACTGCGTCCGCGTCTACCAAAAGATGCATGCGCATGCTTAAAACGCGCTTTGGCACAAATCCATGTGCGGATGTTAAAAAGAGCAGCATCGGCATGCTTTTCACGTCGTTTGGTAGAAATCCACGCGCGCGTTCTGCCAAAAGCACCATTTGCATGCATATCGTGTGGTTTTGCAGAAAACTGCGTCCGCGTCTACCAAAATATGCATGCGCATGCTTAAAACGCGTTTTGGCACAAATCCATGTGCGGGTGCTAAAAAGAGCAGCATCGGCATGCTTTTCACGTCGTTTGGTAGAAATCCACGCGCGCGTTCTGCCAAAAGCACCATTCGCGTGCCTATCGTGTGGTTTTGCAGAAAACTGCGTCCGCGTCTACCAAAAGATGCATGCGCATGCTTAAAACGCGTTTTGGCACAAATCCATGTGCGGGTGCTAAAAAGAGCAGCATCGGCATGCTTTTCACGTCGTTTGGTAGAAATCCACACGCGCATTCTGCCAAAAGCACCATTTGCATGCATATCATGTGGTTTTGCAGAAAACTGCGTCCGCGTCTACCAAAAGATGCATGCGCATGCTGAAAACGCGTTTTGGCACAAATCCATGTGCGGATGTTAAAAAGAGCAGCATCGGCATGCTTTTCACGTCGTTTGGTAGAAATCCACGCGCGCGTTCTGCCAAAAGCACCATTTGCATGCATATCTTGTGGTTTTGCAGAAAACTGCGTCCGCGTCTACCAAAAGATGCATGCGCATGCTTAAAACGCGTTTTGGCACAAATCCATGTGCGGGTGCTAAAAAGAGCAGCATCGGCATGCTTTTCACGTCGTTTGGTAGAAATCCACACGCGCGTTCTGCCAAAAGCACCATTTGCATGCCTATCGTGTGGTTTTGCAGAAAACTGCGTCCGCGTCTACCAAAAGATGCATGCGCATGCTTAAAACGCGCTTTGGCACAAATCCATGTGCGGATGTTAAAAAGAGCAGCATCGGCATGCTTTTCACGTCGTTTGGTAGAAATCCACGCGCGCGTTCTGCCAAAAGCACCATTTGCATGCATATCGTGTGGTTTTGCAGAAAACTGCGTCCGCGTCTACCAAAAGATGCATGCGCATGCTTAAAACGCGTTTTGGCACAAATCCATGTGCGGGTGCTAAAAAGGGCAGCATCGGCATGCTTTTCACGTCGTTTGGTAGAAATCCACACGCGCGTTCTGCCAAAAGCACCATTTGCATGCATATCGTGTGGTTTTGCAGAAAACTGCGTCCGCGTCTACCAAAAGATGCATGCGCATGCTTAAAACGCGCTTTGGCACAAATCCATGTGCGGATGTTAAAAAGAGCAGCATCGGCATGCTTTTCACGTCGTTTGGTAGAAATCCACGCGCGCGTTCTGCCAAAAGCACCATTTGCATGCATATCGTGTGGTTTTGCAGAAAACTGCGTCCGCGTCTACCAAAAGATGCATGCGCATGCTTAAAACACGTTTTGGCACAAATCCATGTGCGGGTGCTAAAAAGAGCAGCATCGGCATGCTTTTCACGTCGTTTGGTAGAAATCCACACGCGCGTTCTGCCAAAAGCACCATTTGCATGCCTATCGTGTGGTTTTGCAGAAAACTGCGTCCGCGTCTACCAAAAGATGCATGCGCATGCTTAAAACGCGCTTTGGCACAAATCCATGTGCGGATGTTAAAAAGAGCAGCATCGGCATGCTTTTCACGTCGTTTGGTAGAAATCCACGCGCGCGTTCTGCCAAAAGCACCATTTGCATGCATATCGTGTGGTTTTGCAGAAAACTGCGTCCGCGTCTACCAAAAGATGCATGCGCATGCTTAAAACGCGTTTTGGCACAAATCCATGTGTGGGTGCTAAAAAGGGCAGCATCGGCATGCTTTTCACGTCGTTTGGTAGAAATCCACACGCGCGTTCTGCCAAAAGCACCATTTGCATGCATATCGTGTGGTTTTGCAGAAAACTGCGTCCGCGTCTACCAAAAGATGCATGCGCATGCTTAAAACGCGCTTTGGCACAAATCCATGTGCGGATGTTAAAAAGAGCAGCATCGGCATGCTTTTCACGTCGTTTGGTAGAAATCCACGCGCGCGTTCTGCCAAAAGCACCATTTGCATGCATATCGTGTGGTTTTGCAGAAAACTGCGTCCGCGTCTACCAAAAGATGCATGCGCATGCTTAAAACGCGTTTTGGCACAAATCCATGTGCGGGTGCTAAAAAGAGCAGCATCGGCATGCTTTTCACGTCGTTTGGTAGAAATCCACACGCGCGTTCTGCCAAAACCACCATTTGCATGCATATCGTGTGGTTTTGCAGAAAACTGCGTCCGCGTCTACCAAAAGATGCATGTGCATGCTAAAAACGCGTTTTGGCACAAATCCATGTGCGGGTGCCAAAAAGAGCACCATCGGCATGCTTTTCACGTCGTTTGGTAGAAATCCACGCGCGCGTTCTGCCAAAAGCACCATTTGCATGCCTATCGTGTGGTTTTGCAGAAAACTGCGTCCGCGTCTACCAAAAGATGCATGCGCATGCTTAAAACGCGTTTTGGCACAAATCCATGTGCGGATGTTAAAAAGAGCAGCATCGGCATGCTTTTCACGTCGTTTGGTAGAAATCCACACGCGCGTTCTGCCAAAAGCACCATTTGCATGCATATCGTGTGGTTTTGCAGAAAACTGCGTCCGCGCCTACCAAAAGATGCATGTGCATGCTAAAAACGCGTTTTGGCACAAATCCATGTGCGGGTGCTAAAAAGAGCAGCATCGGCATGCTTTTCACGTCGTTTGGTAGAAATCCACGCGCGCGTTCTGCCAAAGGACCATTTGCATGCATATCGTGTGGTTTTGCAGAAAACTGCGTCCGCGTCTACCAAAAGATGCATGCGCATGCTTAAAACGCGTTTTGGCACAAATCCATGTGCGGGTGCTAAAAAGAGCAGCATCGGCATGCTTTTCACGTCGTTTGGTAGAAATCCACACGCGCGTTGTGCCAAAAGCACCATTTGCATGCATATCGTGTGGTTTTGCAGAAAACTGCGTCCGCGTCTACCAAAAGATGCATGCGCATGCTTAAAACGCGCTTTGGCACAAATCCATGTGCGGATGTTAAAAAGAGCAGCATCGGCATGCTTTTCACGTCGTTTGGTAGAAATCCACGCGCGCGTTCTGCCAAAAGCACCATTTGCATGCATATCGTGTGGTTTTGCAGAAAACTGCGTCCGCGTCTACCAAAAGATGCATGCGCATGCTTAAAACGCGTTTTGGCACAAATCCATGTGTGGGTGCTAAAAAGGGCAGCATCGGCATGCTTTTCACGTCGTTTGGTAGAAATCCACACGCGCGTTCTGCCAAAAGCACCATTTGCATGCATATCGTGTGGTTTTGCAGAAAACTGCGTCCGCGTCTACCAAAAGATGCATGCGCATGCTTAAAACGCGTTTTGGCACAAATCCATGTGCGCGTGCTAAAAAGAGCAGCATCGGCATGCTTTTCACGTCGTTTGGTAGAAATCCACGCGCGCGTTCTGCCAAAAGCATCATTTGCATGCATATCGTGTGGTTTTGCAGAAAACTGCGTCCGCGTCTACCAAAAGATGCATGCGCATGCTTAAAACGCGTTTTGGCACAAATCCATGTGCGGGTGCTAAAAAGAGCAGCATCGGCATGCTTTTCACGTCGTTTGGTAGAAATCCACACGCGCGTTCTGCCAAAAGCACCATTTGCATGCATATCGTGTGGTTTTGCAGAAAACTGCGTCCGCGTCTACCAAAAGATGCATGTGCATGCTAAAAACGCGTTTTGGCACAAATCCATGTGCGGGTGCTAAAAAGAGCAGCATCGGCATGCTTTTCACGTCGTTTGGTAGAAATCCACGCGCGCGTTCTGCCAAAAGCACCATTTGCATGCCTATCGTGTGGTTTTGCAGAAAACTGCGTCCGCGTCTACCAAAAGATGCATGCGCATGCTTAAAACGCGCTTTGGCACAAATCCATGTGCGGATGTTAAAAAGAGCAGCATCGGCATGCTTTTCACGTCGTTTGGTAGAAATCCACGCGCGCGTTCTGCCAAAAGCACCATTTGCATGCATATCGTGTGGTTTTGCAGAAAACTGCGTCCGCGTCTACCAAAAGATGCATGCGCATGCTTAAAACGCGTTTTGGCACAAATCCATGTGCGGGTGCTAAAAGAGCAGCATCGGCATGCTTTTCACGTCGTTTGGTAGAAATCCACGCGCGCGTTCTGCCAAAAGCACCATTTGCATGCCTATCGTGTGGTTTTGCAGAAAACTGCGTCCGCGTCTACCAAAAGATGCATGCGCATGCTTAAAACGCGCTTTGGCACAAATCCATGTGCGGATGTTAAAAAGAGCAGCATCGGCATGCTTTTCACGTCGTTTGGTAGAAATCCACGCGCGCGTTCTGCCAAAAGCACCATTTGCATGCCTATCGTGTGGTTTTGCAGAAAACTGCGTCCGCGTCTACCAGAAGATGCATGCGCATGCTTAAAACGCGTTTTGGCACAAATCCATGTGCGGATGTTAAAAAGAGCAGCATCGGCATGCTTTTCACGTCGTTTGGTAGAAATCCACGCGCGCGTTCTGCCAAAAGCACCATTTGCATGCATATCGTGTGGTTTTGCAGAAAACTGCGTCCGCGTCTACCAAAAGATGCATGCGCATGCTTAAAACGCGTTTTGGCACAAATCCATGTGCGGGTGCTAAAAAGAGCAGCATCGGCATGCTTTTCACGTCGTTTGGTAGAAATCCACACGCGCGTTCTGCCAAAAGCACCATTTCCATGCCTATCGTGTGGTTTTGCAGAAAACTGCGTCCGCGTCTACCAAAAGATGCATGCGCATGCTTAAAACGCGCTTTGGCACAAATCCATGTGCGGATGTTAAAAAGAGCAGCATCGGCATGCTTTTCACGTCGTTTGGTAGAAATCCACGCGCGCGTTCTGCCAAAAGCACCATTTGCATGCATATCGTGTGGTTTTGCAGAAAACTGCGTCCGCGTCTACCAAAAGATGCATGCGCATGCTTAAAACGCGTTTTGGCACAAATCCATGTGCGGGTGCTAAAAAGAGCAGCATCGGCATGCTTTTCACGTCGTTTGGTAGAAATCCACACTCGCGTGCTGCCAAAAGCACCATTTGCATGCATATCGTGTGGTTTTGCAGAAAACTGCGTCCGCGTCTACCAAAAGATGCATGCGCATGCTTAAAACGCGTTTTGGCACAAATCCATGTGCGGGTGCTAAAAAGAGCAGCATCGGCATGCTTTTCACGTCGTTTGGTAGAAATCCACACGCGCGTTCTGCCAAAACCACCATTTGCATGCATATCGTGTGGTTTTGCAGAAAACTGCGTCCGCGCCTACCAAAAGATGCATGTGCATGCTAAAAACGCGTTTTGGCACAAATCCATGTGCGGGTGCTAAAAAGAGCAGCATCGGCATGCTTTTCACGTCGTTTGGTAGAAATCCACGCGCGCGTTCTGCCAAAAGCACCATTTGCATGCATACCGTGTGGTTTTGCAGAAAACTGCGTCCGCGTCTACCAAAAGATGCATGTGCATGCTAAAAACGCGTTTTGGCACAAATCCATGTGCGGGTGCTAAAAAGAGCAGCATCGGCATGCTTTTCACGTCGTTTGGTAGAAATCCACGCGCGCGTTCTGCCAAAAGCACCATTTGCATGCCTATCGTGTGGTTTTGCAGAAAACTGCGTCCGCGTCTACCAAAAGATGCATGCGCATGCTTAAAACGCGTTTTGGCACAAATCCATGTGCGGGTGCTAAAAAGAGCAGCATCGGCATGCTTTTCACGTCGTTTGGTAGAAATCCACACGCGCGTTCTGCCAAAAGCACCATTTGCATGCCTATCGTGTGGTTTTGCAGAAAACTGCGTCCGCGTCTACCAAAAGATGCATGCGCATGCTTAAAACGCGTTTTGGCACAAATCCATGTGCGGATGTTAAAAAGAGCAGCATCGGCATGCTTTTCACGTCGTTTGGTAGAAATCCACGCGCGCGTTCTACCAAAAGCACCATTTGCATGCATATCGTGTGGTTTTGCAGAAAACTGCGTCCGCGTCTACCAAAAGATGCATGCGCATGCTTAAAACGCGCTTTGGCACAAATCCATGTGCGGATGTTAAAAAGAGCAGCATCGGCATGCTTTTCACGTCGTTTGGTAGAAATCCACGCGCGCGTTCTGCCAAAAGCACCATTTGCATGCATACCGTGTGGTTTTGCAGAAAACTGCGTCCGCGTCTACCAAAAGATGCATGTGCATGCTAAAAACGCGTTTTGGCACAAATCCATGTGCGGGTGCTAAAAAGAGCAGCATCGGCATGCTTTTCACGTCGTTTGGTAGAAATCCACGCGCGCGTTCTGCCAAAAGCACCATTTGCATGCCTATCGTGTGGTTTTGCAGAAAACTGCGTCCGCGTCTACCAAAAGATGCATGCGCATGCTTAAAACGCGCTTTGGCACAAATCCATGTGCGGATGTTAGAAAGAGCAGCATCGGCATGCTTTTCACGTCGTTTGGTAGAAATCCACGCGCGCGTTCTGCCAAAAGCACCATTTGCATGCATATCGTGTGGTTTTGCAGAAAACTGCGTCCGAGTCTACCAAAAGATGCATGCGCATGCTTAAAACGCGTTTTGGCACAAATCCATGTGCGGGTGCTAAAAAGAGCAGCATCGGCATGTTTTTCACGTCGTTTGGTAGAAATCCACACGCGCGTTCTGCCAAAAGCACCATTTGCATGCATACCGTGTGGTTTTGCAGAAAACTGCGTCCGCGTCTACCAAAAGATGCATGTGCATGCTAAAAACGCGTTTTGGCACAAATCCATGTGCGGGTGCTAAAAAGAGCAGCATCGGCATGCTTTTCACGTCGTTTGGTAGAAATCCACGCGCGCGTTCTGCCAAAAGCACCATTTGCATGCCTATCGTGTGGTTTTGCAGAAAACTGCGTCCGCGTCTACCAAAAGATGCATGCGCATGCTTAAAACGCGTTTTGGCACAAATCCATGTGCGGGTGCTAAAAAGAGCAGCATCGGCATGCTTTTCACGTCGTTTGGTAGAAATCCACGCGCGCGTTCTACCAAAAGCACCATTTGCATGCATATCGTGTGGTTTTGCAGAAAACTGCGTCCGCGTCTACCAGAAGATGCATGCGCATGCTTAAAACGCGTTTTGGCACAAATCCATGTGCGGGTGCTAAAAAGAGCAGCATCGGCATGCTTTTCACGTCGTTTGGTAGAAATCCACGCGCGCGTTCTGCCAAAAGCACCATTTGCATGCCTATCGTGTGGTTTTGCAGAAAACTGCGTCCGCGTCTACCAAAAGATGCATGCGCATGCTTAAAACGCGCTTTGGCACAAATCCATGTGCGGATGTTAGAAAGAGCAGCATCGGCATGCTTTTCACGTCGTTTGGTAGAAATCCACGCGCGCGTTCTGCCAAAAGCACCATTTGCATGCATATCGTGTGGTTTTGCAGAAAACTGCGTCCGAGTCTACCAAAAGATGCATGCGCATGCTTAAAACGCGTTTTGGCACAAATCCATGTGCGGGTGCTAAAAAGAGCAGCATCGGCATGCTTTTCACGTCGTTTGGTAGAAATCCACACGCGCGTTCTGCCAAAAGCACCATTTGCATGCATACCGTGTGGTTTTGCAGAAAACTGCGTCCGCGTCTACCAAAAGATGCATGTGCATGCTAAAAACGCGTTTTGGCACAAATCCATGTGCGGGTGCTAAAAAGAGCAGCATCGGCATGCTTTTCACGTCGTTTGGTAGAAATCCACGCGCGCGTTCTGCCAAAAGCACCATTTGCATGCCTATCGTGTGGTTTTGCAGAAAACTGCGTCCGCGTCTACCAAAAGATGCATGCGCATGCTTAAAACGCGTTTTGGCACAAATCCATGTGCGGGTGCTAAAAAGAGCAGCATCGGCATGCTTTTCACGTCGTTTGGTAGAAATCCACGCGCGCGTTCTACCAAAAGCACCATTTGCATGCATATCGTGTGGTTTTGCAGAAAACTGCGTCCGCGTCTACCAAAAGATGCATGCGCATGCTTAAAACGCGTTTTGGCACAAATCCATGTGCGGGTGCTAAAAAGAGCAGCATCGGCATGCTTTTCACGTCGTTTGGTAGAAATCCACGCGCGCGTTCTGCCAAAAGCACCATTTGCATGCATATCGTGTGGTTTTGCAGAAAACTGCGTCCGCGTCTACCAAAAGATGCATCCGCATGCTTAAAACGCGCTTTGGCACAAATCCATGTGCGGATGTTAAAAAGAGCAGCATCGGCATGCTTTTCACGTCGTTTGGTAGAAATCCACGCGCGCGTTCTGCCAAAAGCACCATTTGCATGCATATCGTGTGGTTTTGCAGAAAACTGCGTCCGCGTCTACCAAAAGATGCATCCGCATGCTTAAAACGCGCTTTGGCACAAATCCATGTGCGGATGTTAAAAAGAGCAGCATCGGCATGCTTTTCACGTCGTTTGGTAGAAATCCACGCGCGCGTTCTGCCAAAAGCACCATTTGCATGCATATCGTGTGGTTTTGCAGAAAACTGCGTCCGAGTCTACCAAAAGATGCATGCGCATGCTTAAAACGCGTTTTGGCACAAATCCATGTGCGGGTGCTAAAAAGAGCAGCATCGGCATGCTTTTCACGTCGTTTGGTAGAAATCCACACGCGCGTTCTGCCAAAAGCACCATTTGCATGCATATCGTGTGGTTTTGCAGAAAACTGCGTCCGCGTCTACCAAAAGATGCATGCGCATGCTTAAAACGCGTTTTGGCACAAATCCATGTGCGGGTGCTAAAAAGAGCAGCATCGGCATGCTTTTCACGTCGTTTGGTAGAAATCCACACGCGCGTTCTGCCAAAACCACCATTTGCATGCATATCGTGTGGTTTTGCAGAAAACTGCGTCCGCGCCTACCAAAAGATGCATGTGCATGCTAAAAACGCGTTTTGGCACAAATCCATGTGCGGGTGCTAAAAAGAGCAGCATCGGCATGCTTTTCACGTCGTTTGGTAGAAATCCACGCGCGCGTTCTGCCAAAAGCACCATTTGCATGCATACCGTGTGGTTTTGCAGAAAACTGCGTCCGCGTCTACCAAAAGATGCATGCGCATGCTTAAAACGCGTTTTGGCACAAATCCATGTGCGGATGTTAAAAAGAGCAGCATCGGCATGCTTTTCACGTCGTTTGGTAGAAATCCACGCGCGCGTTCTGCCAAAAGCACCATTTGCATGCATATCGTGTGGTTTTGCAGAAAACTGCGTCCGCGTCTACCAAAAGATGCATGCGCATGCTTAAAACGCGTTTTGGCACAAATCCATGTGCGGATGTTAAAAAGAGCAGCATCGGCATGCTTTTCACGTCGTTTGGTAGAAATCCACGCGCGCGTTCTGCCAAAAGCGCCATTTGCATGCATATCGTGTGGTTTTGCAGAAAACTGCGTCCGCGTCTACCAAAAGATGCATGCGCATGCTTAAAACGCGTTTTGGCACAAATCCATGTGCGGGTGCTAAAAAGAGCAGCATCGGCATGCTTTTCACGTCGTTTGGTAGAAATCCGCACGCGCGTTCTGCCAAAAGCACCATTTGCATGCCTATCGTGTGGTTTTGCAGAAAACTGCGTCCGCGTCTACCAAAAGATGCATGCGCATGCTTAAAACGCGCTTTGGCACAAATCCATGTGCGGATGTCAAAAAGAGCAGCATCGGCATGCTTTTCACGTCGTTTGGTAGAAATCCACGCGCGCGTTCTGCCAAAAGCACCATTTGCATGCATATCGTGTGGTTTTGCAGAAAACTGCGTCCGCGTCTACCAAAAGATGCATGCGCATGCTTAAAACGCGCTATGGCACAAATCCATGTGCGGATGTTAAAAAGAGCAGCATCGGCATGCTTTTCACGTCGTTTGGTAGAAATCCACGCGCGCGTTCTGCCAAAAGCACCATTTGCATGCATATCGTGTGGTTTTGCAGAAAACTGCGTCCGAGTCTACCAAAAGATGCATGCGCATGCTTAAAACGCGTTTTGGCACAAATCCATGTGCGGGTGCTAAAAAGAGCAGCATCGGCATGCTTTTCACGTCGTTTGGTAGAAATCCACACGCGCGTTCTGCCAAAAGCACCATTTGCATGCATATCGTGTGGTTTTGCAGAAAACTGCGTCCGCGTCTACCAAAAGATGCATGTGCATGCTAAAAACGCGTTTTGGCACAAATCCATGTGCGGGTGCTAAAAAGAGCAGCATCGGCATGCTTTTCACGTCGTTTGGTAGACATCCACGCGCGCGTTCTGCCAAAAGCACCATTTGCATGCCTATCGTGTGGTTTTGCAGAAAACTGCGTCCGCGTCTACCAAAAGATGCATGCGCATGCTTAAAACGCGTTTTGGCACAAATCCATGTGCGGATGTTAAAAAGAGCAGCATCGGCATGCTTTTCACGTCGTTTGGTAGAAATCCACGCGCGCGTTCTGCCAAAAGCACCATTTGCATGCATATCTTGTGGTTTTGCAGAAAACTGCGTCCGCGTCTACCAAAAGATGCATGCGCATGCTTAAAACGCGTTTTGGCACAAATCCATGTGCGGGTGCTAAAAAGAGCAGCATCGGCATGCTTTTCACGTCGTTTGGTAGAAATCCACACGCGCGTTCTGCCAAAAGCACCATTTGCATGCCTATCGTGTGGTTTTGCAGAAAACTGCGTCCGCGTCTACCAAAAGATGCATGCGCATGCTTAAAACGCGCTTTGGCACAAATCCATGTGCGGATGTTAAAAAGAGCAGCATCGGCATGCTTTTCACGTCGTTTGGTAGAAATCCACGCGCGCGTTCTGCCAAAAGCACCATTTGCATGCATATCGTGTGGTTTTGCAGAAAACTGCGTCCGCGTCTACCAAAAGATGCATGCGCATGCTTAAAACGCGTTTTGGCACAAATCCATGTGCGGGTGCTAAAAAGGGCAGCATCGGCATGCTTTTCACGTCGTTTGGTAGAAATCCACACGCGCGTTCTGCCAAAAGCACCATTTGCATGCATATCGTGTGGTTTTGCAGAAAACTGCGTCCGCGTCTACCAAAAGATGCATGCGCATGCTTAAAACGCGCTTTGGCACAAATCCATGTGCGGATGTTAAAAAGAGCAGCATCGGCATGCTTTTCACGTCGTTTGGTAGAAATCCACGCGCGCGTTCTGCCAAAAGCACCATTTGCATGCATATCGTGTGGTTTTGCAGAAAACTGCGTCCGCGTCTACCAAAAGATGCATGCGCATGCTTAAAACGCGTTTTGGCACAAATCCATGTGCGGGTGCTAAAAAGAGCAGCATCGGCATGCTTTTCACGTCGTTTGGTAGAAATCCACACGCGCGTTCTGCCAAAACCACCATTTGCATGCATATCGTGTGGTTTTGCAGAAAACTGCGTCCGCGTCTACCAAAAGATGCATGTGCATGCTAAAAACGCGTTTTGGCACAAATCCATGTGCGGGTGCCAAAAAGAGCACCATCGGCATGCTTTTCACGTCGTTTGGTAGAAATCCACGCGCGCGTTCTGCCAAAAGCAGCACCATTTGCATGCCTATCGTGTGGTTTTGCAGAAACTGCGTCCGCGTCTACCAAAAGATGCATGCGCATGCTTAAAACGCGTTTTGGCACAAATCCATGTGCGGATGTTAAAAGAGCAGCATCGGCATGCTTTTCACGTCGTTTGGTAGAAATCCACGCGCGCGTTCTGCCAAAAGCACCATTTGCATGCATATCGTGTGGTTTTGCAGAAAACTGCGTCCGCGTCTACGAAAAGATGCATGCGCATGCTTAAAACGCGTTTTGGCACAAATCCATGTGCGGATGTTAAAAAGAGCAGCATCGGCATGCTTTTCACGTCGTTTGGTAGAAATCCACGCGCGCGTTCTGCCAAAAGCACCATTTGCATGCATATCTTGTGGTTTTGCAGAAAACTGCGTCCGCGTCTACCAAAAGATGCATGCGCATGCTTAAAACGCGTTTTGGCACAAATCCATGTGCGGGTGCTAAAAAGAGCAGCATCGGCATGCTTTTCACGTCGTTTGGTAGAAATCCACACGCGCGTTCTGCCAAAAGCACCATTTGCATGCATATCGTGTGGTTTTGCAGAAAACTGCGTCCGCGTCTACCAAAAGATGCATGCGCATGCTTAAAACGCGCTTTGGCACAAATCCATGTGCGGATGTTAAAAAGAGCAGCATCGGCATGCTTTTCACGTCGTTTGGTAGAAATCCACGCGCGCGTTCTGCCAAAAGCACCATTTGCATGCATATCGTGTGGTTTTGCAGAAAACTGCGTCCGAGTCTACCAAAAGATGCATGCGCATGCTTAAAACGCGTTTTGGCACAAATCCATGTGCGGGTGCTAAAAAGAGCAGCATCGGCATGCTTTTCACGTCGTTTGGTAGAAATCCACACGCGCGTTCTGCCAAAAGCACCATTTGCATGCATATCGTGTGGTTTTGCAGAAAACTGCGTCCGCGTCTACCAAAAGATGCATGTGCATGCTAAAAACGCGTTTCGGCACAAATCCATGTGCGGGTGCTAAAAAGAGCAGCATCGGCATGCTTTTCACGTCGTTTGGTAGAAATCCACGCGCGCGTTCTGCCAAAAGCACCATTTGCATGCCTATCGTGTGGTTTTGCAGAAAACTGCGTCCGCGTCTACCAAAAGATGCATGCGCATGCTTAAAACGCGTTTTGGCACAAATCCATGTGCGGATGTTAAAAAGAGCAGCATCGGCATGCTTTTCACGTCGTTTGGTAGAAATCCACGCGCGCGTTCTGCCAAAAGCACCATTTGCATGCATATCTTGTGGTTTTGCAGAAAACTGCGTCCGCGTCTACCAAAAGATGCATGCGCATGCTTAAAACGCGTTTTGGCACAAATCCATGTGCGGGTGCTAAAAAGAGCAGCATCGGCATGCTTTTCACGTCGTTTGGTAGAAATCCACACGCGCGTTCTGCCAAAAGCACCATTTGCATGCCTATCGTGTGGTTTTGCAGAAAACTGCGTCCGCGTCTACCAAAAGATGCATGCGCATGCTTAAAACGCGCTTTGGCACAAATCCATGTGCGGATGTTAAAAAGAGCAGCATCGGCATGCTTTTCACGTCGTTTGGTAGAAATCCACGCGCGCGTTCTGCCAAAAGCACCATTTGCATGCATATCGTGTGGTTTTGCAGAAAACTGCGTCCGCGTCTACCAAAAGATGCATGCGCATGCTTAAAACGCGTTTTGGCACAAATCCATGTGCGGGTGCTAAAAAGGGCAGCATCGGCATGCTTTTCACGTCGTTTGGTAGAAATCCACACGCGCGTTCTGCCAAAAGCACCATTTGCATGCATATCGTGTGGTTTTGCAGAAAACTGCGTCCGCGTCTACCAAAAGATGCATGCGCATGCTAAAACGCGCTTTGGCACAAATCCATGTGCGGATGTTAAAAAGAGCAGCATCGGCATGCTTTTCACGTCGTTTGGTAGAAATCCACGCGCGCGTTCTGCCAAAAGCACCATTTGCATGCATATCGTGTGGTTTTGCAGAAAACTGCGTCCGCGTCTACCAAAAGATGCATGCGCATGCTTAAAACGCGTTTTGGCACAAATCCATGTGCGGGTGCTAAAAAGAGCAGCATCGGCATGCTTTTCACGTCGTTTGGTAGAAATCCACACGCGCGTTCTGCCAAAACCACCATTTGCATGCATATCGTGTGGTTTTGCAGAAAACTGCGTCCGCGTCTACCAAAAGATGCATGTGCATGCTAAAAACGCGTTTTGGCACAAATCCATGTGCGGGTGCTAAAAAGAGCACCATCGGCATGCTTTTCACGTCGTTTGGTAGAAATCCACGCGCGCGTTCTGCCAAAAGCACCATTTGCATGCCTATCGTGTGGTTTTGCAGAAAACTGCGTCCGCGTCTACCAAAAGATGCATGCGCATGCTTAAAACGCGTTTTGGCACAAATCCATGTGCGGGTGCTAAAAAGAGCAGCATCGGCATGCTTTTCACGTCGTTTGGTAGAAATCCACACGCGCGTTCTGCCAAAACCACCATTTGCATGCACATCGTGTGGTTTTGCAGAAAACTGCGTCCGCGTCTACCAAAAGATGCACGTGCATGCTAAAAACGCGTTTTGGCACAAATCCATGTGCGGGTGCCAAAAAGAGCACCATCGGCATGCTTTTCACGTCGTTTGGTAGAAATCCACGCGCGCGTTCTGCCAAAAGCACCATTTGCATGCCTATCGTGTGGTTTTGCAGAAAACTGCGTCCGCGTCTACCAAAAGATGCATGCGCATGCTTAAAACGCGTTTTGGCGCAAATCCATGTGCGGATGTTAAAAAGAGCAGCATCGGCATGCTTTTCACGTCGTTTGGTAGAAATCCACACGCGCGTTCTGCCAAAAGCACCATTTGCATGCATATCGTGTGGTTTTGCAGAAAACTGCGTCCGCGCCTACCAAAAGATGCATGTGCATGCTAAAAACGCGTTTTGGCACAAATCCATGTGCGTGTGCTAAAAAGAGCAGCATCGGCATGCTTTTCACGTCGTTTGGTAGAAATCCACGCGCGCGTTCTGCCAAAAGCACCATTTGCATGCATATCGTGTGGTTTTGCAGAAAACTGCGTCCGCGTCTACCAAAAGATGCATGCGCATGCTTAAAACGCGTTTTGGCACAAATCCATGTGCGGGTGCTAAAAAGAGCAGCATCGGCATGCTTTTCACGTCGTTTGGTAGAAATCCACACGCGCGTTCTGCCAAAAGCACCATTTGCATGCATATCGTGTGGTTTTGCAGAAAACTGCGTCCGCGTCTACCAAAAGATGCATGTGCATGCTAAAAACGCGTTTTGGCACAAATCCATGTGCGGGTGCTAAAAAGAGCAGCATCGGCATGCTTTTCACGTCGTTTGGTAGAAATCCACGCGCGCGTTCTGCCAAAAGCACCATTTGCATGCCTATCGTGTGGTTTTGCAGAAAACTGCGTCCGCGTCTACCAAAAGATGCATGCGCATGCTTTAAACGCGCTTTGGCACAAATCCATGTGCGGATGTTAAAAAGAGCAGCATCGGCATGCTTTTCACGTCGTTTGGTAGAAATCCACGCGCGCGTTCTGCCAAAAGCACCATTTGCATGCATATCGTGTGGTTTTGCAGAAAACTGCGTCCGCGTCTACCAAAAGATGCATGCGCATGCTTAAAACGCGTTTTAGCACAAATCCATGTGCGGGTGCTAAAAAGAGCAGCATCGGCATGCTTTTCACGTCGTTTGGTAGAAATCCACGCGCGCGTTCTGCCAAAAGCACCATTTGCATGCCTATCGTGTGGTTTTGCAGAAAACTGCGTCCGCGTCTACCAAAAGATGCATGCGCATGCTTAAAACGCGCTTTGGCACAAATCCATGTGCGGATGTTAAAAAGAGCAGCATCGGCATGCTTTTCACGTCGTTTGGTAGAAATCCACGCGCGCGTTCTGCCAAAAGCACCATTTGCATGCATATCGTGTGGTTTTGCAGAAAACTGCGTCCGCGTCTACCAAAACATGCATGCGCATGCTTAAAACGCGTTTTGGCACAAATCCATGTGCGGATGTTAAAAAGAGCAGCATCGGCATGCTTTACACGTCGTTTGGTAGAAATCCACGCGCGCGTTCTGCCAAAAGCACCATTTGCACGCCTATCGTGTGGTTTTGCAGAAAACTGCGTCCGCGTCTACCAAAAGATGCATGCGCATGCTTAAAACGCGCTTTGGCACAAATCCATGTGCGGATGTTAAAAAGAGCAGCATCGGCATGCTTTTCACGTCGTTTGGTAGAAATCCACGCGCGCGTTCTGCCAAAAGCACCATTTGCATGCATATCGTGTGGTTTTGCAGAAAACTGCGTCCGCGTCTACAAAAGATGCATGCGCATGCTTAAAACGCGTTTTGGCACAAATCCATGTGCGGGTGCTAAAAAGAGCAGCATCGGCATGCTTTTCACGTCGTTTGGTAGAAATCCACACGCGCGTTCTGCCAAAACCACCATTTGCATGCATATCGTGTGGTTTTGCAGAAAACTGCGTCCGCGTCTACCAAAAGATGCATGTGCATGCTAAAAACGCGTTTTGGCACAAATCCATGTGCGGGTGCTAAAAAGAGCACCATCGGCATGCTTTTCACGTCGTTTGGTAGAAATCCACGCGCGCGTTCTGCCAAAAGCACCATTTGCATGCCTATCGTGTGGTTTTGCAGAAAACTGCGTCCGCGTCTACCAAAAGATGCATGCGCATGCTTAAAACGCGTTTTGGCACAAATCCATGTGCGGGTGCTAAAAAGAGCAGCATCGGCATGCTTTTCACGTCGTTTGGTAGAAATCCACACGCGCGTTCTGCCAAAACCACCATTTGCATGCATATCGTGTGGTTTTGCAGAAAACTGCGTCCGCGTCTACCAAAAGATGCATGTGCATGCTAAAAACGCGTTTTGGCACAAATCCATGTGCGGGTGCCAAAAAGAGCACCATCGGCATGCTTTTCACGTCGTTTGGTAGAAATCCACGCGCGCGTTCTGCCGAAAGCACCATTTGCATGCCTATCGTGTGGTTTTGCAGAAAACTGCGTCCGCGTCTACCAAAAGATGCATGCGCATGCTTAAAACGCGTTTTGGCACAAATCCATGTGCGGATGTTAAAAAGAGCAGCATCGGCATGCTTTTCACGTCGTTTGGTAGAAATCCACACGCGCGTTCTGCCAAAAGCACCATTTGCATGCATATCGTGTGCTTTTGCAGAAAACTGCGTCCGCGCCTACCAAAAGATGCATGTGCATGCTAAAAACGCGTTTTGGCACAAATCCATGTGCGGGTGTTAAAAAGAGCAGCATCGGCATGCTTTTCACGTCGTTTGGTAGAAATCCACGCGCGCGTTCTGCCAAAAGCACCATTTGCATGCATATCGTGTGGTTTTGCAGAAAACTGCGTCCGCGTCTACCAAAAGATGCATGCGCATGCTTAAAACGCGTTTTGGCACAAATCCATGTGCGGGTGCTAAAAAGAGCAGCATCGGCATGCTTTTCACGTCGTTTGGTAGAAATCCACACGCGCGTTGTGCCAAAAGCACCATTTGCATGCATATCGTGTGGTTTTGCAGAAAACTGCGTCCGCGTCTACCAAAAGATGCATGTGCATGCTAAAAACGCGTTTTGGCACAAATCCATGTGCGGGTGCTAAAAAGAGCAGCATCGGCATGCTTTTCACGTCGTTTGGTAGAAATCCACGCGCGCGTTCTGCCAAAAGCACCATTTGCATGCATATCGTGTGGTTTTGCAGAAAACTGCGTCCGCGTCTACCAAAAGATGCATGCGCATGCTTAAAACGCGTTTTGGCACAAATCCATGTGCGGGTGCTAAAAAGAGCAGCATCGGCATGCTTTTCACGTCGTTTGGTAGAAATCCACACGCGCGTTCTGCTAAAAGCACCATTTGCATGCATATCGTGTGGTTTTGCAGAAAACTGCGTCCGCGTCTACCAAAAGATGCATGTGCATGCTAAAAACGCGTTTTGGCACAAATCCATGTGCGGGTGCTAAAAAGAGCAGCATCGGCATGCTTTTCACGTCGTTTGGTAGAAATCCACACGCGCGTTCTGCTAAAAGCACCATTTGCATGCATATCGTGTGGTTTTGCAGAAAACTGCGTCCGCGTCTACCAAAAGATGCATGTGCATGCTAAAAACGCGTTTTGGCACAAATCCATGTGCGGGTGCTAAAAAGAGCAGCATCGGCATGCTTTTCACGTCGTTTGGTAGAAATCCACGCGCGCGTTCTGCCAAAAGCACCATTTGCATGCCTATCGTGTGGTTTTGCAGAAAACTGCGTCCGCGTCTACCAAAAGATGCATGCGCATGCTTAAAACGCGTTTTGGCACAAATCCATGTGCGGATGTTAAAAAGAGCAGCATCGGCATGCTTTTCACGTCGTTTGGTAGAAATCCACGCGCGCGTTCTGCCAAAAGCACCATTTGCATGCATATCGTGTGGTTTTGCAGAAAACTGCGTCCGCGTCTACGAAAAGATGCATGCGCATGTTTAAAACGCGTTTTGGCACAAATCCATGTGCGGGTGCTAAAAAGAGCAGCATCGGCATGCTTTTCACGTCGTTTGGTAGAAATCCACGCGCGCGTTCTGCCAAAAGCACCATTTGCATGCCTATCGTGTGGTTTTGCAGAAAACTGCGTCCGCGTCTACCAAAAGATGCATGCGCATGCTTAAAACGCGTTTTGGCACAAATCCATGTGCGGATGTTAAAAAGAGCAGCATCGGCATGCTTTTCACGTCGTTTGGTAGAAATCCACGCGCGCGTTCTGCCAAAAGCACCATTTGCATGCATATCGTGTGGTTTTGCAGAAAACTGCGTCCGCGTCTACGAAAAGATGCATGCGCATGCTTAAAACGCGTTTTGGCACAAATCCATGTGCGGATGTTAAAAAGAGCAGCATCGGCATGCTTTTCACGTCGTTTGGTAGAAATCCACGCGCGCGTTCTGCCAAAAGCACCATTTGCATGCATATCTTGTGGTTTTGCAGAAAACTGCGTCCGCGTCTACCAAAAGATGCATGCGCATGCTTAAAACGCGTTTTGGCACAAATCCATGTGCGGGTGCTAAAAAGAGCAGCATCGGCATGCTTTTCACGTCGTTTGGTAGAAATCCACACGCGCGTTCTGCCAAAAGCACCATTTGCATGCATATCGTGTGGTTTTGCAGAAAACTGCGTCCGCGTCCACCAAAAGATGCATGCGCATGCTTAAAACGCGCTTTGGCACAAATCCATGTGCGGATGTTAAAAAGAGCAGCATCGGCATGCTTTTCACGTCGTTTGGTAGAAATCCACGCGCGCGTTCTGCCAAAAGCACCATTTGCATGCATATCGTGTGGTTTTGCAGAAAACTGCGTCCGAGTCTACCAAAAGATGCATGCGCATGCTTAAAACGCGTTTTGGCACAAATCCATGTGCGGGTGCTAAAAAGAGCAGCATCGGCATGCTTTTCACGTCGTTTGGTAGAAATCCACACGCGCGTTCTGCCAAAAGCACCATTTGCATGCATATCGTGTGGTTTTGCAGAAAACTGCGTCCGCGTCTACCAAAAGATGCATGTGCATGCTAAAAACGCGTTTCGGCACAAATCCATGTGCGGGTGCTAAAAAGAGCAGCATCGGCATGCTTTTCACGTCGTTCGGTAGAAATCCACGCGCGCGTTCTGCCAAAAGCACCATTTGCATGCCTATCGTGTGGTTTTGCAGAAAACTGCGTCCGCGTCTACCAAAAGATGCATGCGCATGCTTAAAACGCGTTTTGGCACAAATCCATGTGCGGATGTTAAAAAGAGCAGCATCGGCATGCTTTTCACGTCGTTTGGTAGAAATCCACGCGCGCGTTCTGCCAAAAGCACCATTTGCATGCATATCTTGTGGTTTTGCAGAAAACTGCGTCCGCGTCTACCAAAAGATGCATGCGCATGCTTAAAACGCGTTTTGGCACAAATCCATGTGCGGGTGCTAAAAAGAGCAGCATCGGCATGCTTTTCACGTCGTTTGGTAGAAATCCACACGCGCGTTCTGCCAAAAGCACCATTTGCATGCCTATCGTGTGGTTTTGCAGAAAACTGCGTCCGCGTCTACCAAAAGATGCATGCGCATGCTTAAAACGCGCTTTGGCACAAATCCATGTGCGGATGTTAAAAAGAGCAGCATCGGCATGCTTTTCACGTCGTTTGGTAGAAATCCACGCGCGCGTTCTGCCAAAAGCACCATTTGCATGCATATCGTGTGGTTTTGCAGAAAACTGCGTCCGCGTCTACCAAAAGATGCATGCGCATGCTTAAAACGCGTTTTGGCACAAATCCATGTGCGGGTGCTAAAAAGGGCAGCATCGGCATGCTTTTCACGTCGTTTGGTAGAAATCCACACGCGCGTTCTGCCAAAAGCACCATTTGCATGCATATCGTGTGGTTTTGCAGAAAACTGCGTCCGCGTCTACCAAAAGATGCATGCGCATGCTAAAACGCGCTTTGGCACAAATCCATGTGCGGATGTTAAAAAGAGCAGCATCGGCATGCTTTTCACGTCGTTTGGTAGAAATCCACGCGCGCGTTCTGCCAAAAGCACCATTTGCATGCATATCGTGTGGTTTTGCAGAAAACTGCGTCCGCGTCTACCAAAAGATGCATGCGCATGCTTAAAACGCGTTTTGGCACAAATCCATGTGCGGGTGCTAAAAAGAGCAGCATCGGCATGCTTTTCACGTCGTTTGTAGAAATCCACACGCGCGTTCTGCCAAAACCACCATTTGCATGCATATCGTGTGGTTTTGCAGAAAACTGCGTCCGCGTCTACCAAAAGATGCATGTGCATGCTAAAAACGCGTTTTGGCACAAATCCATGTGCGGGTGCTAAAAAGAGCACCATCGGCATGCTTTTCACGTCGTTTGGTAGAAATCCACGCGCGCGTTCTGCAAAAGCACCATTTGCATGCCTATCGTGTGGTTTTGCAGAAAACTGCGTCCGCGTCTACCAAAAGATGCATGCGCATGCTTAAAACGCGTTTTGGCACAAATCCATGTGCGGGTGCTAAAAAGAGCAGCATCGGCATGCTTTTCACGTCGTTTGGTAGAAATCCACACGCGCGTTCTGCCAAAACCACCATTTGCATGCACATCGTGTGGTTTTGCAGAAAACTGCGTCCGCGTCTACCAAAAGATGCATGTGCATGCTAAAAACGCGTTTTGGCACAAATCCATGTGCGGGTGCCAAAAAGAGCACCATCGGCATGCTTTTCACGTCGTTTGGTAGAAATCCACGCGCGCGTTCTGCCAAAAGCACCATTTGCATGCCTATCGTGTGGTTTTGCAGAAAACTGCGTCCGCGTCTACCAAAAGATGCATGCGCATGCTTAAAACGCGTTTTGGCGCAAATCCATGTGCGGATGTTAAAAAGAGCAGCATCGGCATGCTTTTCACGTCGTTTGGTAGAAATCCACACGCGCGTTCTGCCAAAAGCACCATTTGCATGCATATCGTGTGGTTTTGCAGAAAACTGCGTCCGCGCCTACCAAAAGATGCATGTGCATGCTAAAAACGCGTTTTGGCACAAATCCATGTGCGTGTGCTAAAAAGAGCAGCATCGGCATGCTTTTCACGTCGTTTGGTAGAAATCCACGCGCGCGTTCTGCCAAAAGCACCATTTGCATGCATATCGTGTGGTTTTGCAGAAAACTGCGTCCGCGTCTACCAAAAGATGCATGCGCATGCTTAAAACGCGTTTTGGCACAAATCCATGTGCGGGTGCTAAAAAGAGCAGCATCGGCATGCTTTTCACGTCGTTTGGTAGAAATCCACATGCGCGTTGTGCCAAAAGCACCATTTGCATGCATATCGTGTGGTTTTGCAGAAAACTGCGTCCGCGTCTACCAAAAGATGCATGTGCATGCTAAAAACGCGTTTTGGCACAAATCCATGTGCGGGTGCTAAAAAGAGCAGCATCGGCATGCTTTTCACGTCGTTTGGTAGAAATCCACGCGCGCGTTCTGCCAAAAGCATCATTTGCATGCATATCGTGTGGTTTTGCAGAAAACTGCGTCCGCGTCTACCAAAAGATGCATGCGCATGCTTAAAACGCGTTTTTGGCACAAATCCATGTGCGGGTGCTAAAAAGAGCAGCATCGGCATGCTTTTCACGTCGTTTGGTAGAAATCCACACGCGCGTTCTGCCAAAAGCACCATTTGCATGCATATCGTGTGGTTTTGCAGAAACTGCGTCCGCGTCTACCAAAAGATGCATGTGCATGCTAAAAACGCGTTTTGGCACAAATCCATGTGCGGGTGCTAAAAAGAGCAGCATCGGCATGCTTTTCACGTCGTTTGGTAGAAATCCACGCGCGCGTTCTGCCAAAAGCACCATTTGCATGCCTATCGTGTGGTTTTGCAGAAAACTGCGTCCGCGTCTACCAAAAGATGCATGCGCATGCTTAAAACGCGCTTTGGCACAAATCCATGTGCGGATGTTAAAAAGAGCAGCATCGGCATGCTTTTCACGTCGTTTGGTAGAAATCCACGCGCGCGTTCTGCCAAAAGCACCATTTGCATGCATATCGTGTGGTTTTGCAGAAAACTGCGTCCGCGTCTACCAAAAGATGCATGCGCATGCTTAAAACGCGTTTTGGCACAAATCCATGTGCGGGTGCTAAAAAGAGCAGCATCGGCATGCTTTTCACGTCGTTTGGTAGAAATCCACGCGCGCGTTCTGCCAAAAGCACCATTTGCATGCCTATCGTGTGGTTTTGCAGAAAACTGCGTCCGCGTCTACCAAAAGATGCATGCGCATGCTTAAAACGCGCTTTGGCACAAATCCATGTGCGGATGTTAAAAAGAGCAGCATCGGCATGCTTTTCACGTCGTTTGGTAGAAATCCACGCGCGCGTTCTGCCAAAAGCACCATTTGCATGCATATCGTGTGGTTTTGCAGAAAACTGCGTCCGCGTCTACCAAAACATGCATGCGCATGCTTAAAACGCGTTTTGGCACAAATCCATGTGCGGATGTTAAAAAGAGCAGCATCGGCATGCTTTACACGTCGTTTGGTAGAAATCCACGCGCGCGTTCTGCCAAAAGCACCATTTGCACGCCTATCGTGTGGTTTTGCAGAAAACTGCGTCCGCGTCTACCAAAAGATGCATGCGCATGCTTAAAACGCGCTTTGGCACAAATCCATGTGCGGATGTTAAAAAGAGCAGCATCGGCATGCTTTTCACGTCGTTTGGTAGAAATCCACGCGCGCGTTCTGCCAAAAGCACCATTTGCATGCATATCGTGTGGTTTTGCAGAAAACTGCGTCCGCGTCTACCAAAAGATGCATGCGCATGCTTAAAACGCGTTTTGGCACAAATCCATGTGCGGGTGCTAAAAAGAGCAGCATCGGCATGCTTTTCACGTCGTTTGGTAGAAATCCACGCGCGCGTTCTGCCAAAAGCACCATTCGCATGCCTATCGTGTGGTTTTGCAGAAAACTGCGTCCGCGTCTACCAAAAGATGCATGGGCATGCTTTAAAACGCGCTTTGGCACAAATCCATGTGCGGATGTTAAAAAGAGCAGCATCGGCATGCTTTTCACGTCGTTTGGTAGAAATCCACGCGCGCGTTCTGCCAAAAGCACCATTTGCATGCATATCGTGTGGTTTTGCAGAAACTGCGTCCGCGTCTACCAAAAGATGCATGCGCATGCTTAAAACGCGTTTTGGCACAAATCCATGTGCGGATGTTAAAAAGAGCAGCATCGGCATGCTTTTCACGTCGTTTGGTAGAAATCCACGCGCGCGTTCTGCCAAAAGCACCATTTGCATGCATATCGTGTGGTTTTGCAGAAAACTGCGTCCGCGTCTACCAAAAGATGCATGCGCATGCTTAAAACGCGCTTGGCACAAATCCATGTGCGGATGTTAAAAAGAGCAGCATCGGCATGCTTTTCACGTCGTTTGGTAGAAATCCACGCGCGCGTTCTGCCAAAAGCACCATTTGCATGCATATCGTGTGGTTTTGCAGAAAACTGCGTCCGCGTCTACCAAAAGATGCATGCGCATGCTTAAAACGCGTTTTGGCACAAATCCATGTGCGGGTGCTAAAAAGAGCAGCATCGGCATGCTTTTCACGTCGTTTGGTAGAAATCCACACGCGCGTTCTGCCAAAAGCACCATTTGCATGCATATCGTGTGGTTTTGCAGAAAACTGCGTCCGCGTCTACCAAAAGATGCATGTGCATGCTAAAAACGCGTTTTGGCACAAATCCATGTGCGGGTGCTAAAAAGAGCAGCATCGGCATGCTTTTCACGTCGTTTGGTAGAAATCCACGCGAGCGTTCTGCCAAAAGCACCATTTGCATGCCTATCGTGTGGTTTTGCAGAAAACTGCGTCCGCGTCTACCAAAAGATGCATGCGCATGCTTAAAACGCGTTTTGGCACAAATCCATGTGCGGATGTTAAAAAGAGCAGCATCGGCATGCTTTTCACGTCGTTTGGTAGAAATCCACGCGCGCGTTCTGTCAAAAGCACCATTTGCATGCATATCTTGTGGTTTTGCAGAAAACTGCGTCCGCGTCTACCAAAAGATGCATGCGCATGCTTAAAACGCGTTTTGGCACAAATCCATGTGCGGGTGCTAAAAAGAGCAGCATCGGCATGCTTTTCACGTCGTTTGGTAGAAATCCACACGCGCGTTCTGCCAAAAGCACCATTTGCATGCATATCGTGTGGTTTTGCAGAAAACTGCGTCCGCGTCTACCAAAAGATGCATGCGCATGCTTAAAACGCGTTTTGGCACAAATCCATGTGCGGATGTTAAAAAGAGCAGCATCGGCATGCTTTTCACGTCGTTTGGTAGAAATCCACGCGCGCGTTCTGCCAAAAGCACCATTTGCATGCATATCGTGTGGTTTTGCAGAAAACTGCGTCCGCGTCTACCAAAAGATGCATGCGCATGCTTAAAACGCGCTTTGGCACAAATCCATGTGCGGATGTTAAAAAGAGCAGCATCGGCATGCTTTTCACGTCGTTTGGTAGAAATCCACGCGCGCGTTCTTCCAAAAGCACCATTTGCATGCATATCGTGTGGTTTTGCAGAAAACTGCGTCCGCGTCTACCAAAAGATGCATGCGCATGCTTAAAACGCGTTTTGGCACAAATCCATGTGCGGGTGCTAAAAAGAGCAGCATCGGCATGCTTTTCACGTTGTTTGGTAGAAATCCACACGCGCGTTCTGCCAAAAGCACCATTGGCATGCATATCGTGTGGTTTTGCAGAAAACTGCGTCCGCGTCTACCAAAAGATGCATTGTGCATGCTAAAAACGCGTTTTGGCACAAATCCATGTGCGGGTGCTAAAAAGAGCAGCATCGGCATGCTTTTCACGTCGTTTGGTAGAAATCCACGCGCGCGTTCTGCCAAAAGCACCATTTGCATGCCTATCGTGTGGTTTTGCAGAAAACTGCGTCCGCGTCTACCAAAAGATGCATGCGCATGCTTAAAACGCGTTTTGGCACAAATCCATGTGCGGATGTTAAAAAGAGCAGCATCGGCATGCTTTTCACGTCGTTTGGTAGAAATCCACGCGCGCGTTCTGCCAAAAGCACCATTTGCATGCATATCGTGTGGTTTTGGAGAAAACTGCGTCCGCGTCTACGAAAAGATGCATGCGCATGCTTAAAACGCGTTTTGGCACAAATCCATGTGCGGGTGTTAAAAAGAGCAGCATCGGCATGCTTTTCACGTCGTTTGGTAGAAATCCACGCGCGCGTTCTGCCAAAAGCACCATTTGCATGCCTATCGTGTGGTTTTGCAGAAAACTGCGTCCGCGTCTACCAAAAGATGCATGCGCATGCTTAAAACGCGTTTTGGCACAAATCCATGTGCGGATGTTAAAAAGAGCAGCATCGGCATGCTTTTCACGTCGTTTGGTAGAAATCCACGCGCCCGTTCTGCCAAAAGCACCATTTGCATGCATATCGTGTGGTTTTGCAGAAAACTGCGTCCGCGTCTACGAAAAGATGCATGCGCATGCTTAAAACGCGTTTTGGCACAAATCCATGTGCGGATGTTAAAAAGAGCAGCATCGGCATGCTTTTCACGTCGTTTGGTAGAAATCCACGCGCGCGTTCTGCCAAAAGCACCATTTGCATGCATATCTTGTGGTTTTGCAGAAAACTGCGTCCGCGTCTACCAAAAGATGCATGCGCATGCTTAAAACGCGTTTTGGCACAAATCCATGTGCGGGTGCTAAAAAGAGCAGCATCGGCATGCTTTTCACGTCGTTTGGTAGAAATCCACACGCGCGTTCTGCCAAAAGCACCATTTGCATGCATATCGTGTGGTTTTGCAGAAAACTGCGTCCGCGTCTACCAAAAGATGCATGCGCATGCTTAAAACGCGCTTTGGCACAAATCCATGTGCGGATGTTAAAAAGAGCAGCATCGGCATGCTTTTCACGTCGTTTGGTAGAAATCCACGCGCGCGTTCTGCCAAAAGCACCATTTGCATGCATATCGTGTGGTTTTGCAGAAAACTGCGTCCGAGTCTACCAAAAGATGCATGCGCATGCTTAAAACGCGTTTTGGCACAAATCCATGTGCGGGTGCTAAAAAGAGCAGCATCGGCATGCTTTTCACGTCGTTTGGTAGAAATCCACGCGCGCGTTCTGCCAAAAGCACCATTTGCATGCCTATCGTGTGGTTTTGCAGAAAACTGCGTCCGCGTCTACCAAAAGATGCATGCGCATGCTTAAAACGCGTTTTGGCACAAATCCATGTGCGGATGTTAAAAAGAGCAGCATCGGCATGCTTTTCACGTCGTTTGGTAGAAATCCACGCGCGCGTTCTGCCAAAAGCACCATTTGCATGCATATCGTGTGGTTTTGCAGAAAACTGCGTCCGCGTCTACGAAAAGATGCATGCGCATGCTTAAAACGCGTTTTGGCACAAATCCATGTGCGGGTGCTAAAAAGAGCAGCATCGGCATGCTTTTCACGTCGTTTGGTAGAAATCCACGCGCGCGTTCTGCCAAAAGCACCATTTGCATGCCTATCGTGTGGTTTTGCAGAAAACTGCGTCCGCGTCTACCAAAAGATGCATGCGCATGCTTAAAACGCGTTTTGGCACAAATCCATGTGCGGATGTTAAAAAGAGCAGCATCGGCATGCTTTTCACGTCGTTTGGTAGAAATCCACGCGCCCGTTCTGCCAAAAGCACCATTTGCATGCATATCGTGTGGTTTTGCAGAAAACTGCGTCCGCGTCTACGAAAAGATGCATGCGCATGCTTAAAACGCGTTTTGGCACAAATCCATGTGCGGATGTTAAAAAGAGCAGCATCGGCATGCTTTTCACGTCGTTTGGTAGAAATCCACGCGCGCGTTCTGCCAAAAGCACCATTTGCATGCATATCTTGTGGTTTTGCAGAAAACTGCGTCCGCGTCTACCAAAAGATGCATGCGCATGCTTAAAACGCGTTTTGGCACAAATCCATGTGCGGGTGCTAAAAAGAGCAGCATCGGCATGCTTTTCACGTCGTTTGGTAGAAATCCACACGCGCGTTCTGCCAAAAGCACCATTTGCATGCATATCGTGTGGTTTTGCAGAAAACTGCGTCCGCGTCTACCAAAAGATGCATGCGCATGCTTAAAACGCGCTTTGGCACAAATCCATGTGCGGATGTTAAAAAGAGCAGCATCGGCATGCTTTTCACGTCGTTTGGTAGAAATCCACGCGCGCGTTCTGCCAAAAGCACCATTTGCATGCATATCGTGTGGTTTTGCAGAAAACTGCGTCCGAGTCTACCAAAAGATGCATGCGCATGCTTAAAACGCGTTTTGGCACAAATCCATGTACGGGTGCTAAAAAGAGCAGCATCGGCATGCTTTTCACGTCGTTTGGTAGAAATCCACACGCGCGTTCTGCCAAAAGCACCATTTGCATGCATATCGTGTGGTTTTGCAGAAAACTGCGTCCGCGTCTACCAAAAGATGCATGTGCATGCTAAAAACGCGTTTTGGCACAAATCCATGTGCGGGTGCTAAAAAGAGCAGCATCGGCATGCTTTTCACGTCGTTTGGTAGAAATCCACGCGCGCGTTCTGCCAAAAGCACCATTTGCATGCCTATCGTGTGGTTTTGCAGAAAACTGCGTCCGCGTCTACCAAAAGATGCATGCGCATGCTTAAAACGCGTTTTGGCACAAATCCATGTGCGGATGTTAAAAAGAGCAGCATCGGCATGCTTTTCACGTCGTTTGGTAGAAATCCACGCGCGCGTTCTGCCAAAAGCACCATTTGCATGCATATCTTGTGGTTTTGCAGAAAACTGCGTCCGCGTCTACCAAAAGATGCATGCGCATGCTTAAAACGCGTTTTGGCACAAATCCATGTGCGGGTGCTAAAAAGAGCAGCATCGGCATGCTTTTCACGTCGTTTGGTAGAAATCCACACGCGCGTTCTGCCAAAAGCACCATTTGCATGCCTATCGTGTGGTTTTGCAGAAAACTGCGTCCGCGTCTACCAAAAGATGCATGCGCATGCTTAAAACGCGCTTTGGCACAAATCCATGTGCGGATGTTAAAAAGAGCAGCATCGGCATGCTTTTCACGTCGTTTGGTAGAAATCCACGCGCGCGTTCTGCCAAAAGCACCATTTGCATGCATATCGTGTGGTTTTGCAGAAAACTGCGTCCGCGTCTACCAAAAGATGCATGCGCATGCTTAAAACGCGTTTTGGCACAAATCCATGTGCGGGTGCTAAAAAGGGCAGCATCGGCATGCTTTTCACGTCGTTTGGTAGAAATCCACACGCGCGTTCTGCCAAAAGCACCATTTGCATGCATATCGTGTGGTTTTGCAGAAAACTGCGTCCGCGTCTACCAAAAGATGCATGCGCATGCTAAAACGCGCTTTGGCACAAATCCATGTGCGGATGTTAAAAAGAGCAGCATCGGCATGCTTTTCACGTCGTTTGGTAGAAATCCACGCGCGCGTTCTGCCAAAAGCACCATTTGCATGCATATCGTGTGGTTTTGCAGAAAACTGCGTCCGCGTCTACCAAAAGATGCATGCGCATGCTTAAAACGCGTTTTGGCACAAATCCATGTGATGCTGCTAAAAAGAGCAGCATCGGCATGCTTTTCACGTCGTTTGGTAGAAATCCACACGTGCGTTCTGCCAAAACCACCATTTGCATGCATATCGTGTGGTTTTGCAGAAAACTGCGTCCGCGTCTACCAAAAGATGCATGTGCATGCTAAAAACGCGTTTTGGCACAAATCCATGTGCGGGTGCTAAAAAGAGCACCATCGGCATGCTTTTCACGTCGTTTGGTAGAAATCCACGCGCGCGTTCTGCCTAAAGCACCATTTGCATGCCTATCGTGTGGTTTTGCAGAAAACTGCGTCCGCGTCTACCAAAAGATGCATGCGCATGCTTAAAACGCGTTTTGGCACAAATCCATGTGCGGATGTTAAAAAGAGCAGCATCGGCATGCTTTTCACGTCGTTTGGTAGAAATCCACACGCGCGTTCTGCCAAAAGCACCATTTGCATGCATATCGTGTGGTTTTGTAGAAAACTGCGTCCGCGCCTACCAAAAGATGCATGTGCATGCTAAAAACGCGTTTTGGCACAAATCCATGTGCGGGTGCTAAAAAGAGCAGCATCGGCATGCTTTTCACGTCGTTTGGTAGAAATCCACGCGCGCGTTCTGCCAAAAGCACCATTTGCATGCATATCGTGAGGTTTTGCAGAAAACTGCGTCCGCGTCTACCAAAAGATGCATGCGCATGCTTAAAACGCGTTCTGGCACAAATCCATGTGCGGGTGCTAAAAAGAGCAGCATCGGCATGCTTTTCACGTCGTTTGGTAGAAATCCACACGCGCGTTGTGCCAAAAGCACCATTTGCATGCATATCGTGTGGTTTTGCAGAAAACTGCGTCCGCGTCTACCAAAAGATGCATGTGCATGCTAAAAACGCGTTTTGGCACAAATCCATGTGCGGGTGCTAAAAAGAGCAGCATCGGCATGCTTTTCACGTCGTTTGGTAGAAATCCACGCGCGCGTTCTGCCAAAAGCATCATTTGCATGCATATCGTGTGGTTTTGCAGAAAACTGCGTCCGCGTCTACCAAAAGATGCATGCGCATGCTTAAAACGCGTTTTGGCACAAATCCATGTGCGGGTGCTAAAAAGAGCAGCATCGGCATGCTTTTCACGTCGTTGGTAGAAATCCACACGCGCGTTCTGCCAAAAGCACCATTTGCATGCATATCGTGTGGTTTTGCAGAAAACTGCGTCCGCCTCTACCAAAAGATGCATGTGCATGCTAAAAACGCGTTTTGGCACAAATCCATGTGCGGGTGCTAAAAAGAGCAGCATCGGCATGCTTTTCACGTCGTTTGGTAGAAATCCACGCGCGCGTTCTGCCAAAAGCACCATTTGCATGCCTATCGTGTGGTTTTGCAGAAAACTGCGTCCGCGTCTACCAAAAGATGCATGCGCATGCTTAAAACGCGCTTTGGCACAAATCCATGTGCGGATGTTAAAAAGAGCAGCATCGGCATGCTTTTCACGTCGTTTGGTAGAAATCCACGCGCGCGTTCTGCCAAAAGCACCATTTGCATGCATATCGTGTGGTTTTGCAGAAAACTGCGTCCGCGTCTACCAAAAGATGCATGCGCATGCTTAAAACGCGTTTTGGCACAAATCCATGTGCGGGTGCTAAAAAGAGCAGCATCGGCATGCTTTTCACGTCGTTTGGTAGAAATCCACGCGCGCGTTCTGCCAAAGCACCATTTGCATGCCTATCGTGTGGTTTTGCAGAAAACTGCGTCCGCGTCTACCAAAAGATGCATGCGCATGCTTAAAACGCGTTTTGGCACAAATCCATGTGCGGGTGCTAAAAGGAGCAGCATCGGCATGCTTTTCACGTCGTTTGGTAGAAATCCACACGCGCGTTGTGCCAAAAGCACCATTTGCATGCATATCGTGTGGTTTTGCAGAAAACTGCGTCCGCGTCTACCAAAAGATGCATGTGCATGCTAAAAAGCGTTTTGGCACAAATCCATGTGCGGGTGCTAAAAAGAGCAGCATCGGCATGCTTTTCACGTCGTTTGGTAGAAATCCACGCGCGCGTTCTGCCAAAAGCATCATTTGCATGCATATCGTGTGGTTTTGCAGAAAACTGCGTCCGCGTCTACCAAAAGATGCATGCGCATGCTTAAAACGCGTTTTGGCACAAATCCATGTGCGGGTGCTAAAAAGAGCAGCATCGGCATGCTTTTCACGTCGTTTGGTAGAAATCCACACGCGCGTTCTGCCAAAAGCACCATTTGCATGCATATCGTGTGGTTTTGCAGAAAACTGCGTCCGCCTCTACCAAAAGATGCATGTGCATGCTAAAAACGCGTTTTGGCACAAATCCATGTGCGGGTGCTAAAAAGAGCAGCATCGGCATGCTTTTCACGTCGTTTGGTAGAAATCCACGCGCGCGTTCTGCCAAAAGCACCATTTGCATGCCTATCGTGTGGTTTTGCAGAAAACTGCGTCCGCGTCTACCAAAAGATGCATGCGCATGCTTAAAACGCGCTTTGGCACAAATCCATGTGCGGATGTTAAAAAGAGCAGCATCGGCATGCTTTTCACGTCGTTTGGTAGAAATCCACGCGCGCGTTCTGCCAAAAGCACCATTTGCATGCATATCGTGTGGTTTTGCAGAAAACTGCGTCCGCGTCTACCAAAAGATGCATGCGCATGCTTAAAACGCGTTTTGGCACAAATCCATGTGCGGGTGCTAAAAGAGCAGCATCGGCATGCTTTTCACGTCGTTTGGTAGAAATCCACGCGCGCGTTCTGCCAAAAGCACCATTTGCATGCCTATCGTGTGGTTTTGCAGAAAACTGCGTCCGCGTCTACCAAAAGATGCATGCGCATGCTTAAAACGCGTTTTGGCACAAATCCATGTGCGGATGTTAAAAAGAGCAGCATCGGCATGCTTTTCACGTCGTTTGGTAGAAATCCACGCGCGCGTTCTGCCAAAGCACCATTTGCATGCATATCTTGTGGTTTTGCAGAAAACTGCGTCCGCGTCTACCAAAAGATGCATGCGCATGCTTAAAACGCGTTTTGGCACAAATCCATGTGCGGGTGCTAAAAAGAGCAGCATCGGCATGCTTTTCACGTCGTTTGGTAGAAATCCACACGCGCGTTCTGCCAAAAGCACCATTTGCATGCCTATCGTGTGGTTTTGCAGAAAACTGCGTCCGCGTCTACCAAAAGATGCATGCGCATGCTTAAAACGCGCTTTGGCACAAATCCATGTGCGGATGTTAAAAAGAGCAGCATCGGCATGCTTTTCACGTCGTTTGGTAGAAATCCACGCGCGTTCTGCCAAAAGCACCATTTGCATGCATATCGTGTGGTTTTGCAGAAAACTGCGTCCGCGTCTACCAAAAGATGCATGCGCATGCTTAAAACGCGTTTTGGCACAAATCCATGTGCGGATGTTAAAAAGAGCAGCATCGGCATGCTTTTCACGTCGTTTGGTAGAAATCCACGCGCGCGTTCTGCCAAAAGCACCATTTGCATGCATACCGTGTGGTTTTGCAGAAAACTGCGTCCGCGTCTACCAAAAGATGCATGTGCATGCTAAAAACGCGTTTTGGCACAAATCCATGTGCGGGTGCTAAAAAGAGCAGCATCGGCATGCTTTTCACGTCGTTTGGTAGAAATCCACGCGCGCGTTCTGCCAAAAGCACCATTTGCATGCCTATCGTGTGGTTTTGCAGAAAACTGCGTCCGCGTCTACCAAAAGATGCATGCGCATGCTTAAAACGCGTTTTGGCACAAATCCATGTGCGGATGTTAAAAAGAGCAGCATCGGCATGCTTTTCACGTCGTTTGGTAGAAATCCACGCGCGCGTTCTGCGAAAAGCACCATTTGCATGCATATCGTGTGGTTTTGCAGAAAACTGCGTCCGCGTCTACCAAAAGATGCATGCGCATGCTTAAAACGCGTTTTGGCACAAATCCATGTGCGGGTGCTAAAAAGAGCAGCATCGGCATGCTTTTCACGTCGTTTGGTAGAAATCCACACGCGCGTTCTGCCAAAAGCACCATTTGCATGCATATCGTGTGGTTTTGCAGAAAACTGCGTCCGCGTCTACCAAAAGATGCATGTGCATGCTAAAAACGCGTTTTGGCACAAATCCATGTGCGGGTGCTAAAAAGAGCAGCATCGGCATGCTTTTCACGTCGTTTGGTAGAAATCCACGCGCGCGTTCTGCCAAAACCACCATTTGCATGCATATCGTGTGGTTTTGCAGAAAACTGCGTCCGCGTCTACCAAAAGATGCATGCGCATGCTTAAAACGCGTTTTGGCACAAATCCATGTGCGGGCGCTAAAAAGAGCAGCATCGGCATGCTTTTCACGTCGTTTGGTAGAAATCCACACGCGCGTTCTGCCAAAAGCACCATTTGCATGCCTATCGTGTGGTTTTGCAGAAAACTGCGTCCGCGTCTACCAAAAGATGCATGCGCATGCTTAAAACGCGTTTTGGCACAAATCCATGTGCGGATGTTAAAAAGAGCAGCATCGGCATGCTTTTCACGTCGTTTGGTAGAAATCCACGCGCGCGTTCTGCCAAAAGCACCATTTGCATGCATATCGTGTGGTTTTGCAGAAAACTGCGTCCGCGTCTACCAAAAGATGCATGCGCATGCTTAAAACGCGCTTTGGCACAAATCCATGTGCGGATGTTAAAAAGAGCAGCATCGGCATGCTTTTCACGTCGTTTGGTAGAAATCCACGCGCGCGTTCTGCCAAAAGCACCATTTGCATGCATATCGTGTGGTTTTGCAGAAAACTGCGTCCGCGTCTACCAAAAGATGCATGCGCATGCTTAAAACGCGTTTTGGCACAAATCCATGTGCGGGTGCTAAAAAGAGCAGCATCGGCATGCTTTTCACGTCGTTTGGTAGAAATCCACGCGCGCGTTCTGCCAAAAGCACCATTTGCATGCCTATCGTGTGGTTTTGCAGAAAACTGCGTCCGCGTCTACCAAAAGATGCATGCGCATGCTTAAAACGCGTTTTGGCACAAATCCATGTGCGGATGTTAAAAAGAGCAGCATCGGCATGCTTTTCACGTCGTTTGGTAGAAATCCACGCGCGCGTTCTGCCAAAAGCACCATTTGCATGCATATCTTGTGGTTTTGCAGAAAACTGCGTCCGCGTCTACCAAAAGATGCATGCGCATGCTTAAAACGCGTTTTGGCACAAATCCATGTGCGGGTGCTAAAAAGAGCAGCATCGGCATGCTTTTCACGTCGTTTGGTAGAAATCCACACGCGCGTTCTGCCAAAAGCACCATTTGCATGCCTATCGTGTGGTTTTGCAGAAAACTGCGTCCGCGTCTACCAAAAGATGCATGCGCATGCTTAAAACGCGCTTTGGCACAAATCCATGTGCGGATGTTAAAAAGAGCAGCATCGGCATGCTTTTCACGTCGTTTGGTAGAAATCCACGCGCGCGTTCTGCCAAAAGCACCATTTGCATGCATATCGTGTGGTTTTGCAGAAAACTGCGTCCGCGTCTACCAAAAGATGCATGCGCATGCTTAAAACGCGTTTTGGCACAAATCCATGTGCGGATGTTAAAAAGAGCAGCATCGGCATGCTTTTCACGTCGTTTGGTAGAAATCCACGCGCGCGTTCTGCCAAAAGCACCATTTGCATGCATACCGTGTGGTTTTGCAGAAAACTGCGTCCGCGTCTACCAAAAGATGCATGTGCATGCTAAAAACGCGTTTTGGCACAAATCCATGTGCGGGTGCTAAAAAGAGCAGCATCGGCATGCTTTTCACGTCGTTTGGTAGAAATCCACGCGCGCGTTCTGCCAAAAGCACCATTTGCATGCCTATCGTGTGGTTTTGCAGAAAACTGCGTCCGCGTCTACCAAAAGATGCATGCGCATGCTTAAAACGCGTTTTGGCACAAATCCATGTGCGGATGTTAAAAAGAGCAGCATCGGCATGCTTTTCACGTCGTTTGGTAGAAATCCACGCGCGCGTTCTGCGAAAAGCACCATTTGCATGCATATCGTGTGGTTTTGCAGAAAACTGCGTCCGCGTCTACCAAAAGATGCATGCGCATGCTTAAAACGCGTTTTGGCACAAATCCATGTGCGGGTGCTAAAAAGAGCAGCATCGGCATGCTTTACACGTCGTTTGGTAGAAATCCACACGCGCGTTCTGCCAAAAGCACCATTTGCATGCATATCGTGTGGTTTTGCAGAAAACTGCGTCCGCGTCTACCAAAAGATGCATGTGCATGCTAAAAACGCGTTTTGGCACAAATCCATGTGCGGGTGCTAAAAAGAGCAGCATCGGCATGCTTTTCACGTCGTTTGGTAGAAATCCACGCGCGCGTTCTGCCAAAAGCATCATTTGCATGCATATCGTGTGGTTTTGCAGAAAACTGCGTCCGCGTCTACCAAAAGATGCATGCGCATGCTTAAAACGCGTTTTGGCACAAATCCATGTGCGGGTGCTAAAAAGAGCAGCATCGGCATGCTTTTCACGTCGTTTGGTAGAAATCCACACGCGCGTTCTGCCAAAAGCACCATTTGCATGCATATCGTGTGGTTTTGCAGAAAACTGCGTCCGCCTCTACCAAAAGATGCATGTGCATGCTAAAAACGCGTTTTGGCACAAATCCATGTGCGGGTGCTAAAAAGAGCAGCATCGGCATGCTTTTCACGTCGTTTGGTAGAAATCCACGCGCGCGTTCTGACAAAAGCACCATTTGCATGCCTATCGTGTGGTTTTGCAGAAAACTGCGTCCGCGTCTACCAAAAGATGCATGCGCATGCTTAAAACGCGCTTTGGCACAAATCCATGTGCGGATGTTAAAAAGAGCAGCATCGGCATGCTTTTCACGTCGTTTGGTAGAAATCCACGCGCGCGTTCTGCCAAAAGCACCATTTGCATGCATATCGTGTGGTTTTGCAGAAAACTGCGTCCGCGTCTACCAAAAGATGCATGCGCATGCTTAAAACGCGTTTTGGCACAAATCCATGTGCGGGTGCTAAAAAGAGCAGCATCGGCATGCTTTTCACGTCGTTTGGTAGAAATCCACGCGCGCGTTCTGCCAAAAGCACCATTTGCATGCCTATCGTGTGGTTTTGCAGAAAACTGCGTCCGCGTCTACCAAAAGATCATGCGCATGCTTAAAACGCGTTTTGGCACAAATCCATGTGCGGGGTGCTAAAAGGAGCAGCATCGGCATGCTTTTCACGTCGTTTGGTAGAAAATCCACACGCGCGTTGTGCAAAAGCACCATTTGCATGCATATCGTGTGGTTTTGCAGAAAACTGCGTCCGCGTCTACCAAAAGATGCATGTGCATGCTAAAAAGCGTTTTGGCACAAATCCATGTGCGGGTGCTAAAAAGAGCAGCATCGGCATGCTTTTCACGTCGTTTGGTAGAAATCCACGCGCGCGTTCTGCCAAAAGCATCATTTGCATGCATATCGTGTGGTTTTGCAGAAAACTGCGTCCGCGTCTACCAAAAGATGCATGCGCATGCTTAAAACGCGTTTTGGCACAAATCCATGTGCGGGTGCTAAAAAGAGCAGCATCGGCATGCTTTTCACGTCGTTTGGTAGAAATCCACACGCGCGTTCTGCGAAAAGCACCATTTGCATGCATATCGTGTGGTTTTGCAGAAAACTGCGTCCGCCTCTACCAAAAGATGCATGTGCATGCTAAAAACGCGTTTTGGCACAAATCCATGTGCGGGTGCTAAAAAGAGCAGCATCGGCATGCTTTTCACGTCGTTTGGTAGAAATCCACGCGCGCGTTCTGCCAAAAGCACCATTTGCATGCCTATCGTGTGGTTTTGCAGAAAACTGCGTCCGCGTCTACCAAAAGATGCATGCGCATGCTTAAAACGCGCTTAGGCACAAATCCATGTGCGGATGTTAAAAAGAGCAGCATCGGCATGCTTTTCACGTCGTTTGGTAGAAATCCACGCGCGCGTTCTGCCAAAAGCACCATTTGCATGCATATCGTGTGGTTTTGCAGAAAACTGCGTCCGCGTCTACCAAAAGATGCATGCGCATGCTTAAAACGCGTTTTGGCACAAATCCATGTGCGGGTGCTAAAAAGAGCAGCATCGGCATGCTTTTCATGTCGTTTGGTAGAAATCCACGCGCGCGTTCTGCCAAAAGCACCATTTGCATGCCTATCGTGTGGTTTTGCAGAAAACTGCGTCCGCGTCTACCAAAAGATGCATGCGCATGCTTAAAACGCGTTTTGGCACAAATCCATGTGCGGATGTTAAAAAGAGCAGCATCGGCATGCTTTTCACGTCGTTTGGTAGAAATCCACGCGCGCGTTCTGCCAAAAGCACCATTTGCATGCATATCTTGTGGTTTTGCAGAAAACTGCGTCCGCGTCTACCAAAAGATGCATGCGCATGCTTAAAACGCGTTTTGGCACAAATCCATGTGCGGGTGCTAAAAAGAGCAGCATCGGCATGCTTTTCACGTCGTTTGGTAGAAATCCACACGCGCGTTCTGCCAAAAGCACCATTTGCATGCCTATCGTGTGGTTTTGCAGAAAACTGCGTCCGCGTCTACCAAAAGATGCATGCGCATGCTTAAAACGCGCTTTGGCACAAATCCATGTGCGGATGTTAAAAAGAGCAGCATCGGCATGCTTTTCACGTCGTTTGGTAGAAATCCACGCGCGCGTTCTGCCAAAAGCACCATTTGCATGCATATCGTGTGGTTTTGCAGAAAACTGCGTCCGCGTCTACCAAAAGATGCATGCGCATGCTTAAAACGCGTTTTGGCACAAATCCATGTGCGGATGTTAAAAAGAGCAGCATCGGCATGCTTTTCACGTCGTTTGGTAGAAATCCACGCGCGCGTTCTGCCAAAAGCACCATTTGCATGCCTATCGTGTGGTTTTGCAGAAAACTGCGTCCGCGTCTACCAAAAGATGCATGCGCATGCTTAAAACGCGTTTTGGCACAAATCCATGTGCGGATGTTAAAAAGAGCAGCATCGGCATGCTTTTCACGTCGTTTGGTAGAAATCCACGCGCGCGTTCTGCGAAAAGCACCATTTGCATGCATATCGTGTGGTTTTGCAGAAAACTGCGTCCGCGTCTACCAAAAGATGCATGCGCATGCTTAAAACGCGTTTTGGCACAAATCCATGTGCGGGTGCTAAAAAGAGCAGCATCGGCATGCTTTTCACGTCGTTTGGTAGAAATCCACACGCGCGTTCTGCCAAAAGCACCATTTGCATGCATATCGTGTGGTTTTGCAGAAAACTGCGTCCGCGTCTACCAAAAGATGCATGTGCATGCTAAAAACGCGTTTTGGCACAAATCCATGTGCGGGTGCTAAAAAGAGCAGCATCGGCATGCTTTTCACGTCGTTTGGTAGAAATCCACGCGCGCGTTCTGCCAAAACCACCATTTGCATGCATATCGTTTGGTTTTGCAGAAAACTGCGTCCGCGTCTACCAAAAGATGCATGCGCATGCTTAAAACGCGTTTTGGCACAAATCCATGTGCGGGCGCTAAAAAGAGCAGCATCGGCATGCTTTTCACGTCGTTTGGTAGAAATCCACACGCGCGTTCTGCCAAAAGCACCATTTGCATGCCTATCGTGTGGTTTTGCAGAAAACTGCGTCCGCGTCTACCAAAAGATGCATGCGCATGCTTAAAACGCGTTTTGGCACAAATCCATGTGCGGATGTTAAAAAGAGCAGCATCGGCATGCTTTTCACGTCGTTTGGTAGAAATCCACGCGCGCGTTCTGCCAAAAGCACCATTTGCATGCATATCGTGTGGTTTTGCAGAAAACTGCGTCCGCGTCTACCAAAAGATGCATGCGCATGCTTAAAACGCGCTTTGGCACAAATCCATGTGCGGATGTTAAAAAGAGCAGCATCGGCATGCTTTTCACGTCGTTTGGTAGAAATCCACGCGCGCGTTCTGCCAAAAGCACCATTTGCATGCATATCGTGAGGTTTTGCAGAAAACTGCGTCCGCGTCTACCAAAAGATGCATGCGCATGCTTAAAACGCGTTTTGGCACAAATCCATGTGCGGGTGCTAAAAAGAGCAGCATCGGCATGCTTTTCACGTCGTTTGGTAGAAATCCACGCGCGCGTTCTGCCAAAAGCACCATTTGCATGCCTATCGTGTGGTTTTGCAGAAAACTGCGTCCGCGTCTACCAAAAGATGCATGCGCATGCTTAAAACGCGTTTTGGCACAAATCCATGTGCGGATGTTAAAAAGAGCAGCATCGGCATGCTTTTCACGTCGTTTGGTAGAAATCCACGCGCGCGTTCTGCCAAAAGCACCATTTGCATGCATATCTTGTGGTTTTGCAGAAAACTGCGTCCGCGTCTACCAAAAGATGCATGCGCATGCTTAAAACGCGTTTTGGCACAAATCCATGTGCGGGTGCTAAAAAGAGCAGCATCGGCATGCTTTTCACGTCGTTTGGTAGAAATCCACACGCGCGTTCTGCCAAAAGCACCATTTGCATGCCTATCGTGTGGTTTTGCAGAAAACTGCGTCCGCGTCTACCAAAAGATGCATGCGCATGCTTAAAACGCGCTTTGGCACAAATCCATGTGCGGATGTTAAAAAGAGCAGCATCGGCATGCTTTTCACGTCGTTTGGTAGAAATCCACGCGCGCGTTCTGCCAAAAGCACCATTTGCATGCATATCGTGTGGTTTTGCAGAAAACTGCGTCCGCGTCTACCAAAAGATGCATGCGCATGCTTAAAACGTGTTTTGGCACAAATCCATGTGCGGATGTTAAAAAGAGCAGCATCGGCATGCTTTTCACGTCGTTTGGTAGAAATCCACGCGCGCGTTCTGCCAAAAGCACCATTTGCATGCATACCGTGTGGTTTTGCAGAAAACTGCGTCCGCGTCTACCAAAAGATGCATGTGCATGCTAAAAACGCGTTTTGGCACAAATCCATGTGCGGGTGCTAAAAAGAGCAGCATCGGCATGCTTTTCACGTCGTTTGGTAGAAATCCACGCGCGCGTTCTGCCAAAAGCACCATTTGCATGCCTATCGTGTGGTTTTGCAGAAAACTGCGTCCGCGTCTACCAAAAGATGCATGCGCATGCTTAAAACGCGTTTTGGCACAAATCCATGTGCGGATGTTAAAAAGAGCAGCATCGGCATGCTTTTCACGTCGTTTGGTAGAAATCCACGCGCGCGTTCTGCGAAAAGCACCATTTGCATGCATATCGTGTGGTTTTGCAGAAAACTGCGTCCGCGTCTACCAAAAGATGCATGCGCATGCTTAAAACGCGTTTTGGCACAAATCCATGTGCGGGTGCTAAAAAGAGCAGCATCGGCATGCTTTACACGTCGTTTGGTAGAAATCCACACGCGCGTTCTGCCAAAAGCACCATTTGCATGCATATCGTGTGGTTTTGCAGAAAACTGCGTCCGCGTCTACCAAAAGATGCATGTGCATGCTAAAAACGCGTTTTGGCACAAATCCATGTGCGGGTGCTAAAAAGAGCAGCATCGGCATGCTTTTCACGTCGTTTGGTAGAAATCCACGCGCGCGTTCTGCCAAAACCACCATTTGCATGCATATCGTGTGGTTTTGCAGAAAACTGCGTCCGCGTCTACCAAAAGATGCATGCGCATGCTTAAAACGCGTTTTGGCACAAATCCATGTGCGGGCGCTAAAAAGAGCAGCATCGGCATGCTTTTCACGTCGTTTGGTAGAAATCCACACGCGCGTTCTGCCAAAAGCACCATTTGCATGCCTATCGTGTGGTTTTGCAGAAAACTGCGTCCGCGTCTACCAAAAGATGCATGCGCATGCTTAAAACGCGTTTTGGCACAAATCCATGTGCGGATGTTAAAAAGAGCAGCATCGGCATGCTTTTCACGTCGTTTGGTAGAAATCCACGCGCGCGTTCTGCCAAAAGCACCATTTGCATGCATATCGTGTGGTTTTGCAGAAAACTGCGTCCGCGTCTACCAAAAGATGCATGCGCATGCTTAAAACGCGCTTTGGCACAAATCCATGTGCGGATGTTAAAAAGAGCAGCATCGGCATGCTTTTCACGTCGTTTGGTAGAAATCCACGCGCGCGTTCTGCCAAAAGCACCATTTGCATGCATATCGTGTGGTTTTGCAGAAAACTGCGTCCGCGTCTACCAAAAGATGCATGCGCATGCTTAAAACGCGTTTTGGCACAAATCCATGTGCGGGTGCTAAAAAGAGCAGCATCGGCATGCTTTTCACGTCGTTTGGTAGAAATCCACACGCGCGTTCTGCCAAAAGCACCATTTGCATGCCTATCGTGTGGTTTTGCAGAAAACTGCGTCCGCGTCTACCAAAAGATGCATGCGCATGCTTAAAACGCGCTTTGGCACAAATCCATGTGCGGATGTTAAAAAGAGCAGCATCGGCATGCTTTTCACGTCGTTTGGTAGAAATCCACGCGCGCGTTCTGCCAAAAGCACCATTTGCATGCATATCGTGTGGTTTTGCAGAAAACTGCGTCCGCGTCTACCAAAAGATGCATGCGCATGCTTAAAACGTGTTTTGGCACAAATCCATGTGCGGATGTTAAAAAGAGCAGCATCGGCATGCTTTTCACGTCGTTTGGTAGAAATCCACGCGCGCGTTCTGCCAAAAGCACCATTTGCATGCATACCGTGTGGTTTTGCAGAAAACTGCGTCCGCGTCTACCAAAAGATGCATGTGCATGCTAAAAACGCGTTTTGGCACAAATCCATGTGCGGGTGCTAAAAAGAGCAGCATCGGCATGCTTTTCACGTCGTTTGGTAGAAATCCACGCGCGCGTTCTGCCAAAAGCACCATTTGCATGCCTATCGTGTGGTTTTGCAGAAAACTGCGTCCGCGTCTACCAAAAGATGCATGCGCATGCTTAAAACGCGTTTTGGCACAAATCCATGTGCGGATGTTAAAAAGAGCAGCATCGGCATGCTTTTCACGTCGTTTGGTAGAAATCCACGCGCGCGTTCTGCGAAAAGCACCATTTGCATGCATATCGTGTGGTTTTGCAGAAAACTGCGTCCGCGTCTACCAAAAGATGCATGCGCATGCTTAAAACGCGTTTTGGCACAAATCCATGTGCGGGTGCTAAAAAGAGCAGCATCGGCATGCTTTACACGTCGTTTGGTAGAAATCCACACGCGCGTTCTGCCAAAAGCACCATTTGCATGCATATCGTGTGGTTTTGCAGAAAACTGCGTCCGCGTCTACCAAAAGATGCATGTGCATGCTAAAAACGCGTTTTGGCACAAATCCATGTGCGGGTGCTAAAAAGAGCAGCATCGGCATGCTTTTCACGTCGTTTGGTAGAAATCCACGCGCGCGTTCTGCCAAAACCACCATTTGCATGCATATCGTGTGGTTTTGCAGAAAACTGCGTCCGCGTCTACCAAAAGATGCATGCGCATGCTTAAAACGCGTTTTGGCACAAATCCATGTGCGGGCGCTAAAAAGAGCAGCATCGGCATGCTTTTCACGTCGTTTGGTAGAAATCCACACGCGCGTTCTGCCAAAAGCACCATTTGCATGCCTATCGTGTGGTTTTGCAGAAAACTGCGTCCGCGTCTACCAAAAGATGCATGCGCATGCTTAAAACGCGTTTTGGCACAAATCCATGTGCGGATGTTAAAAAGAGCAGCATCGGCATGCTTTTCACGTCGTTTGGTAGAAATCCACGCGCGCGTTCTGCCAAAAGCACCATTTGCATGCATATCGTGTGGTTTTGCAGAAAACTGCGTCCGCGTCTACCAAAAGATGCATGCGCATGCTTAAAACGCGCTTTGGCACAAATCCATGTGCGGATGTTAAAAAGAGCAGCATCGGCATGCTTTTCACGTCGTTTGGTAGAAATCCACGCGCGCGTTCTGCCAAAAGCACCATTTGCATGCATATCGTGTGGTTTTGCAGAAAACTGCGTCCGCGTCTACCAAAAGATGCATGCGCATGCTTAAATCGCGTTTTGGCACAAATCCATGTGCGGGTGCTAAAAAGAGCAGCATCGGCATGCTTTTCACGTCGTTTGGTAGAAATCCACACGCGCGTTCTGCCAAAAGCACCATTTGCATGCATATCGTGTGGTTTTGCAGAAAACTGCGTCCGCGTCTACCAAAAGATGCATGTGCATGCTAAAAACGCGTTTTGGCACAAATCCATGTGCGGGTGCTAAAAAGAGCAGCATCGGCATGCTTTTCACGTCGTTTGGTAGAAATCCACGCGCGCGTTCTGCCAAAAGCACCATTTGCATGCCTATCGTGTGGTTTTGCAGAAAACTGCGTCCGCGTCTACCAAAAGATGCATGCGCATGCTTAAAACGCGTTTTGGCACAAATCCATGTGCGGATGTTAAAAAGAGCAGCATCGGCATGCTTTTCACGTCGTTTGGTAGAAATCCACGCGCGCGTTCTGCCAAAAGCACCATTTGCATGCATATCGTGTGGTTTTGCAGAAAACTGCGTCCGCGTCTACCAAAAGATGCATGCGCATGCTTAAAACGCGTTTTGGCACAAATCCATGTGCGGGTGCTAAAAAGAGCAGCATCGGCATGCTTTTCACGTCGTTTGGTAGAAATCCACACGCGCGTTCTGCCAAAAGCACCATTTGCATGCCTATCGTGTGGTTTGCAGAAAACTGCGTCCGCGTCTACCAAAAGATGCATGCGCATGCTTAAAACGCGCTTTGGCACAAATCCATGTGCGGATGTCAAAAAGAGCAGCATCGGCATGCTTTTCACGTCGTTTGGTAGAAATCCACACGCGCGTTCTGCCAAAAGCACCATTTGCATGCCTATCGTGTGGTTTTGCAGAAAACTGCGTCCGCGTCTACCAAAAGATGCATGCGCATGCTTAAAACGCGCTTTGGCACAAATCCATGTGCGGATGTTAAAAAGAGCAGCATCGGCATGCTTTTCACGTCGTTTGGTAGAAATCCACGCGCGCGTTCTGCCAAAAGCACCATTTGCATGCATATCGTGTGGTTTTGCAGAAAACTGCGTCCGCGTCTACCAAAAGATGCATGCGCATGCTTAAAACGCGTTTTGGCACAAATCCATGTGCGGGTGCTAAAAAGGGCAGCATCGGCATGCCTTTCACGTCGTTTGGTAGAAATCCACACGCGCGTTCTGCCAAAAGCACCATTTGCATGCATATCGTGTGGTTTTGCAGAAAACTGCGTCCGCGTCTACCAAAAGATGCATGCGCATGCTTAAAACGCGTTTTGGCACAAATCCATGTGCGGGTGCTAAAAAGAGCAGCATCGGCATGCTTTTCACGTCGGTTGGTAGAAATCCACACGCGCGTTCTGCCAAAACCACCATTTGCATGCATATCGTGTGGTTTTGCAGAAAACTGCGTCCGCGTCTACCAAAAGATGCATGTGCATGCTAAAAACGCGTTTTGGCACAAATCCATGTGCGGGTGCCAAAAAGAGCACCATCGGCATGCTTTTCACGTCGTTTGGTAGAAATCCACGCGCGCGTTCTGCCAAAAGCACCATTTGCATGCCTATCGTGTGGTTTTGCAGAAAACTGCGTCCGCGTCTACCAAAAGATGCATGCGCATGCTTAAAACGCGTTTTGGCACAAATCCATGTGCGGATGTTAAAAAGAGCAGCATCGGCATGCTTTTCACGTCGTTTGGTAGAAATCCACGCGCGCGTTCTGCCAAAAGCACCATTTGCATGCATATCGTGTGGTTTTGCAGAAAACTGCGTCCGCGTCTACCAAAAGATGCATGCGCATGCTTAAAACGCGTTTTGGCACAAATCCATGTGCGGGTGCTAAAAAGAGCAGCATCGGCATGCTTTTCACGTCGTTTGGTAGAAATCCACACGCGCGTTCTGCCAAAACCACCATTTGCATGCATATCGTGTGGTTTTGCAGAAAACTGCGTCCGCGTCTACCAAAAGATGCATGTGCATGCTAAAAACGCGTTTTGGCACAAATCCATGTGCGGGTGCCAAAAAGAGCACCATCGGCATGCTTTTCACGTCGTTTGGTAGAAATCCACGCGCGCGTTCTGCCAAAAGCACCATTTGCATGCATATCGTGTGGTTTTGCAGAAAACTGTGTCCGCGTCTACCAAAAGATGCATGTGCATGCTGAAACCGCGTTTTGGTACAAATCCATGTGCGGGTGCTAAAAAGAGCAGCATCGGCATGCTTTTCACGTCGTTTGGTAGAAATCCACGTGCGCGTTCTGCCAAAAGCACCATTTGCATGCATATCGTGTGGTTTAGCAGAAAACTGCGTCCGCGTCTACCAAAAGATGCATGTGCATGCTTAAAACGCGTTTTGGCACAAATCCATGTGCGGGTGCTAAAAAGAGCAGCATCGGCATGCTTTTCACGTCGTTTGGTAGAAATCCACGTGCGCGTTCTGCCAAAAGCACCATTTGCATGCATATCGTGTGGTTTTGCAGAAAACTGCGTCCGCGTCTACCAAAAGATGCATGTGCATGCTTAAAACGCGTTTTGGCACAAATCCATGTGCGGGTGCTAAAAAGAGCAGCATCGGCATGCTTTTCACGTCGTTTGGTAGAAATCCACACGCGCGTTCTGCCAAAAGCACCATTTGCATGCATATCGTGTGGTTTTGCAGAAAACTGCGTCCGCGCCTACCAAAAGATGCATGTGCATGCTAAAAACGCGTTTTGGCACAAATCCATGTGCGGGTGCTAAAAAGAGCAGCATCGGCATGCTTTTCACGTCGTTTGGTAGAAATCCACGCGCGCGTTCTGCCAAAAGCACCATTTGCATGCATATCGTGTGGTTTTGCAGAAAACTGCGTCCGCGTCTACCAAAATATGCATGCGCATGCTTAAAACGCGTTTTGGCACAAATCCATGTGCGGGTGCTAAAAAGAGCAGCATCGGCATGCTTTTCACGTCGTTTGGTAGAAATCCACACGCGCGTTGTGCCAAAAGCACCATTTGCATGCATATCGTGTGGTTTTGCAGAAAACTGCGTCCGCGTCTACCAAAAGATGCATGTGCATGCTAAAAACGCGTTTTGGCACAAATCCATGTGCGGGTGCTAAAAAGAGCAGCATCGGCATGCTTTTCACGTCGTTTGGTAGAAATCCACGCGCGCGTTCTGCCAAAAGCATCATTTGCATGCATATCGTGTGGTTTTGCAGAAAACTGCGTCCGCGTCTACCAAAAGATGCATGCGCATGCTTAAAACGCGTTTTGGCACAAATCCATGTGCGGGTGCTAAAAAGAGCAGCATCGGCATGCTTTTCACGTCGTTTGGTAAAAATCCACACGCGCGTTCTGCCAAAAGCACCATTTGCATGCATATCGTGTGGTTTTGCAGAAAACTGCGTCCGCGTCTACCAAAAGATGCATGTGCATGCTAAAAACGCGTTTTGGCACAAATCCATGTGCGGGTGCTAAAAAGAGCAGCATCGGCATGCTTTTCACGTCGTTTGGTAGAAATCCACGCGCGCGTTCTGCCAAAAGCACCATTTGCATGCCTATCGTGTGGTTTTGCAGAAAACTGCGTCCGCGTCTACCAAAAGATGCATGCGCATGCTTAAAACGCGCTTTGGCACAAATCCATGTGCGGATGTTAAAAAGAGCAGCATCGGCATGCTTTTCACGTCGTTTGGTAGAAATCCACGCGCGCGTTCTGCCAAAAGCACCATTTGCATGCATATCGTGTGGTTTTGCAGAAAACTGCGTCCGCGTCTACCAAAAGATGCATGCGCATGCTTAAAACGCGTTTTGGCACAAATCCATGTGCGGGTGCTAAAAAGAGCAGCATCGGCATGCTTTTCACGTCGTTTGGTAGAAATCCACGCGCGCGTTCTGCCAAAAGCACCATTTGCATGCCTATCGTGTGGTTTTGCAGAAAACTGCGTCCGCGTCTACCAAAAGATGCATGCGCATGCTTAAAACGCGCTTTGGCACAAATCCATGTGCGGATGTTAAAAAGAGCAGCATCGGCATGCTTTTCACGTCGTTTGGTAGAAATCCACGCGCGCGTTCTGCCAAAAGCACCATTTGCATGCATATCGTGTGGTTTTGCAGAAAACTGCGTCCGCGTCTACCAAAACATGCATGCGCATGCTTAAAACGCGTTTTGGCACAAATCCATGTGCGGATGTTAAAAAGAGCAGCATCGGCATGCTTTTCACGTCGTTTGGTAGAAATCCACGCGCGCGTTCTGCCAAAAGCACCATTTGCACGCCTATCGTGTGGTTTTGCAGAAAACTGCGTCCGCGTCTACCAAAAGATGCATGCGCATGCTTAAAACGCGCTTTGGCACAAATCCATGTGCGGATGTTAAAAAGAGCAGCATCGGCATGCTTTTCACGTCGTTTGGTAGAAATCCACGCGCGCGTTCTGCCAAAAGCACCATTTGCATGCATATCGTGTGGTTTTGCAGAAAACTGCGTCCGCGTCTACCAAAAGATGCATGCGCATGCTTAAAACGCGTTTTGGCACAAATCCATGTGCGGATGTTAAAAAGAGCAGCATCGGCATGCTTTTCACGTCGTTTGGTAGAAATCCACGCGCGCGTTCTGCCAAAAGCACCATTTGCATGCATATCGTGTGGTTTTGCAGAAAACTGCGTCCGCGTCTACCAAAAGATGCATGCGCATGCTTAAAACGCGCTTTGGCACAAATCCATGTGCGGATGTTAAAAAGAGCAGCATCGGCATGCTTTTCACGTCGTTTGGTAGAAATCCACGCGCGCGTTCTGCCAAAAGCACCATTTGCATGCATATCGTGTGGTTTTGCAGAAAACTGCGTCCGCGTCTACCAAAAGATGCATGCGCATGCTTAAAACGCGTTTTGGCACAAATCCATGTGCGGGTGCTAAAAAGAGCAGCATCGGCATGCTTTTCACGTCGTTTGGTAGAAATCCACACGCGCGTTCTGCCAAAAGCACCATTTGCATGCATATCGTGTGGTTTTGCAGAAAACTGCGTCCGCGTCTACCAAAAGATGCATGTGCATGCTAAAAACGCGTTTTGGCACAAATCCATGTGCGGGTGCTAAAAAGAGCAGCATCGGCATGCTTTTCACGTCGTTTGGTAGAAATCCACGCGAGCGTTCTGCCAAAAGCACCATTTGCATGCCTATCGTGTGGTTTTGCAGAAAACTGCGTCCGCGTCTACCAAAAGATGCATGCGCATGCTTAAAACGCGTTTTGGCACAAATCCATGTGCGGATGTTAAAAAGAGCAGCATCGGCATGCTTTTCACGTCGTTTGGTAGAAATCCACGCGCGCGTTCTGCCAAAAGCACCATTTGCATGCATATCTTGTGGTTTTGCAGAAAACTGCGTCCGCGTCTACCAAAAGATGCATGCGCATGCTTGAAACGCGTTTTGGCACAAATCCATGCGCGGGTGCTAAAAAGAGCAGCATCGGCATGCTTTTCACGTCGTTTGGTAGAAATCCACACGCGCGTTCTGCCAAAAGCACCATTTGCATGCATATCGTGTGGTTTTGCAGAAAACTGCATCCGCGTCTACCAAAAGATGCATGCGCATGCTTAAAACGCGTTTTGGCACAAATCCATGTGCGGATGTTAAAAAGAGCAGCATCGGCATGCTTTTCACGTCGTTTGGTAGAAATCCACGCGCGCGTTCTGCCAAAAGCACCATTTGCATGCATATCGTGTGGTTTTGCAGAAAACTGCGTCCGCGTCTACCAAAAGATGCATGCGCATGCTTAAAACGCGCTTTGGCACAAATCCATGTGCGGATGTTAAAAAGAGCAGCATCGGCATGCTTTTCACGTCGTTTGGTAGAAATCCACGCGCGCGTTCTGCCAAAAGCACCATTTGCATGCATATCGTGTGGTTTTGCAGAAAACTGCGTCCGCGTCTACCAAAAGATGCATGCGCATGCTTAAAACGCGCTTTGGCACAAATCCATGTGCGGATGTTAAAAAGAGCAGCATCGGCATGCTTTTCACGTCGTTTGGTAGAAATCCACGCGCGCGTTCTGCCAAAAGCACCATTTGCATGCATATCGTGTGGTTTTGCAGAAAACTGCGTCCGCGTCTACCAAAAGATGCATGCGCATGCTTAAAACGCGTTTTGGCACAAATCCATGTGCGGGTGCTAAAAAGAGCAGCATCGGCATGCTTTTCACGTCGTTTGGTAGAAATCCACACGCGCGTTCTACCAAAAGCACCATTTGCATGCATATCGTGTGGTTTTGCAGAAAACTGCGTCCGCGTCTACCAAAAGATGCATGCGCATGCTTAAAACGCGCTTTGGCACAAATCATGTGCGGATGTTAAAAAGAGCAGCATCGGCATGCTTTTCACGTCGTTTGGTAGAAATCCACGCGCGCGTTCTGCCAAAAGCACCATTTGCATGCATATCGTGTGGTTTTGCAGAAAACTGCGTCCGCGTCTACCAAAAGATGCATGCGCATGCTTAAAACGCGTTTTGGCACAAATCCATGTGCGGGTGCTAAAAAGAGCAGCATCGGCATGCTTTTCACGTCGTTTGGTAGAAATCCACACGCGCGTTCTGCCAAAACCACCATTTGCATGCATATCGTGTGGTTTTGCAGAAAACTGCGTCCGCGTCTACCAAAAGATGCATGTGCATGCTAAAAACGTGTTTTGGCACAAATCCATGTGCGGGTGCTAAAAAGAGCACCATCGGCATGCTTTTCACGTCGTTTGGTAGAAATCCACGCGCGCGTTCTGCCAAAAGCACCTTTTGCATGCATATCGTGTGGTTTTGCAGAAAACTGCGTCCGCGTCTACCAAAAGATGCATGCGCATGCTTAAAACGCGCTTTGGCACAAATCCATGTGCGGATGTTAAAAAGAGCAGCATCGGCATGCTTTTCACGTCGTTTGGTAGAAATCCACGCGCGCGTTCTGCCAAAAGCACCATTTGCATGCATATCGTGTGGTTTTGCAGAAAACTGCGTCCGCGTCTACCAAAAGATGCATGCGCATGCTTAAAACGCGTTTTGGCACAAATCCATGTGCGGGTGCTAAAAAGAGCAGCATCGGCATGCTTTTCACGTCGTTTGGTAGAAATCCACACGCGCGTTCTGCCAAAAGCACCATTTGCATGCATATCGTGTGGTTTTGCAGAAAACTGCGTCCGCGTCTACCAAAAGATGCATGTGCATGCTAAAAACGCGTTTTGGCACAAATCCATGTGCGGGTGCTAAAAAGAGCAGCATCGGCATGCTTTTCACGTCGTTTGGTAGAAATCCACGCGAGCGTTCTGCCAAAAGCACCATTTGCATGCCTATCGTGTGGTTTTGCAGAAAACTGCGTCCGCGTCTACCAAAAGATGCATGCGCATGCTTAAAACGCGTTTTGGCACAAATCCATGTGCGGATGTTAAAAAGAGCAGCATCGCCATGCTTTTCACGTCGTTTGGTAGAAATCCACGCGCGCGTTCTGCCAAAAGCACCATTTGCATGCATATCTGGTGGTTTTGCAGAAAACTGCGTCCGCGTCTACCAAAAGATGCATGCGCATGCTTAAAACGCGTTTTGGCACAAATCCATGTGCGGGTGCTAAAAAGAGCAGCATCGGCATGCTTTTCACGTCGTTTGGTAGAAATCCACACGCGCGTTCTGCCAAAAGCACCATTTGCATGCATATCGTGTGGTTTTGCAGAAAACTGCGTCCGCGTCTACCAAAAGATGCATGCGCATGCTTAAAACGCGTTTTGGCACAAATCCATGTGCGGATGTTAAAAAGAGCAGCATCGGCATGCTTTTCACGTCGTTTGTAGAAATCCACGCGCGCGTTCTGCCAAAAGCACCATTTGCATGCATATCGTGTGGTTTTGCAGAAAACTGCGTCCGCGTCTACCAAAAGATGCATGCGCATGCTTAAAACGCGCTTTGGCACAAATCCATGTGCGGATGTTAAAAAGAGCAGCATCGGCATGCTTTTCACGTCGTTTGGTAGAAATCCACGCGCGCGTTCTGCCAAAAGCACCATTTGCATGCATATCGTGTGGTTTTGCAGAAAACTGCGTCCGCGTCTACCAAAAGATGCATGCGCATGCTTAAAACGCGTTTTGGCACAAATCCATGTGCGGGTGCTAAAAAGAGCAGCATCGGCATGCTTTTCACGTCGTTTGGTAGAAATCCACACGCGCGTTCTGCCAAAACCACCATTTGCATGCATATCGTGTGGTTTTGCAGAAAACTGCGTCCGCGTCTACCAAAAGATGCATGTGCATGCTAAAAACGTGTTTTGGCACAAATCCATGTGCGGGTGCTAAAAAGAGCACCATCGGCATGCTTTTCACGTCGTTTGGTAGAAATCCACGCGCGCGTTCTGCCAAAAGCACCATTTGCATGCCTATCGTGTGGTTTTGCAGAAAACTGCGTCCACGTCTACCAAAACATGCATGCGCATGCTTAAAACGCGTTTTGGCACAAATCCATGTGCGGATGTTAAAAAGAGCAGCATCGGCATGCTTTTCACGTCGTTTGGTAGAAATCCACGCGCGCGTTCTGCCAAAAGCACCATTTGCATGCATATCGTGTGGTTTTGCAGAAAACTGCGTCCGCGTCTACCAAAAGATGCATGCGCATGCTTAAAACGCGTTTTGGCACAAATCCATGTGCGGGTGCTAAAAAGAGCAGCATCGGCATGCTTTTCACGTCGTTTGGTAGAAATCCACACGCGCGTTCTGCCAAAAGCACCATTTGCATGCCTATCGTGTGGTTTTGCAGAAAACTGCGTCCGCGTCTACCAAAAGATGCATGCGCATGCTTAAAACGCGCTTTGGCACAAATCCATGTGCGGATGTTAAAAAGAGCAGCATCGGCATGCTTTTCACGTCGTTTGGTAGAAATCCACGCGCGCGTTCTGCCAAAAGCACCATTTGCATGCATATCGTGTGGTTTTGCAGAAAACTGCGTCCGCGTCTACCAAAAGATGCATGCGCATGCTTAAAACGCGTTTTGGCACAAATCCATGTGCGGATGTTAAAAAGAGCAGCATCGGCATGCTTTTCACGTCGTTTGGTAGAAATCCACGCGCGCGTTCTGCCAAAAGCACCATTTGCGTGCATATCGTGTGGTTTTGCAAAAAACTGCGTCCGCGTCTACCAAAAGATGCATGCGCATGCTTAAAACGCGTTTTGGCACAAATCCATGTGCGGATGTTAAAAAGAGCAGCATCCGCATGCTTTTCACGTCGTTTGGTAGAAATCCACGCGCGCGTTCTGCCAAAAGCACCATTTGCATGCATATCGTGTGGTTTTGCAGAAAACTGCGTCCGCGTCTACCAAAAGATGCATGCGCATGCTTAAAACGCGCTTTGGCACAAATCCATGTGCGGATGTTAAAAAGAGCAGCATCGGCATGCTTTTCACGTCGTTTGGTAGAAATCCACGCGCGCGTTCTGCCAAAAGCACCATTTGCATGCATATCGTGTGGTTTTGCAGAAAACTGCGTCCGCGTCTACCAAAAGATGCATGCGCATGCTTAAAACGCGTTTTGCCACAAATCCATGTGCGGGTGCTAAAAAGAGCAGCATCGGCATGCTTTTCACGTCGTTTGCTAGAAATCCACACGCGCGTTCTGCCAAAAGCACCATTTGCATGCATATCGTGTGGTTTTGCAGAAAACTGCGTCCGCGTCTACCAAAAGATGGATGCGCATGCTTAAAACGCGTTTTGGCACAAATCCATGTGCGGGTGCTAAAAAGAGCAGCATCGGCATGCTTTTCACGTCGTTTGGTAGAAATCCACACGCGCGTTCTGCCAAAAGCACCATTTGCATGCCTATCGTGTGGTTTTGCAGAAAACTGCGTCCGCGTCTACCAAAAGATGCATGCGCATGCTTAGAACGCGCTTTGGCACAAATCCATGTGCGGATGTTAAAAAGAGCAGCATCGGCATGCTTTTCACGTCGTTTGGTAGAAATCCACGCGCGCGTTCTGCCAAAAGCACCATTTGCATGCATATCGTGTGGTTTTGCAGAAAACTGCGTCCGCGTCTGCCAAAAGATGCATGCGCATGCTTAAAACGCGTTTTGGCACAAATCCATGTGCGGATGTTAAAAAGAGCAGCATCGGCATGCTTTTCACGTCGTTTGGTAGAAATCCACGCGCGCGTTCTGCCAAAAGCACCATTTGCGTGCATATCGTGTGGTTTTGCAAAAAACTGCGTCCGCGTCTACCAAAAGATGCATGCGCATGCTTAAAACGCGTTTTGGCACAAATCCATGTGCGGATGTTAAAAAGAGCAGCATCGGCATGCTTTTCACGTCGTTTGGTAGAAATCCACGCGCGCGTTCTGCCAAAAGCACCATTTGCATGCATATCGTGTGGTTTTGCAGAAAACTGCGTCCGCGTCTACCAAAAGATGCATGCGCATGCTTAAAACGCGCTTTGGCACAAATCCATGTGCGGATGTTAAAAAGAGCAGCATCGGCATGCTTTTCACGTCGTTTGGTAGAAATCCACGCGCGCGTTCTGCCAAAAGCACCATTTGCATGCCTATCGTGTGGTTTTGCAGAAAACTGCGTCCGCGTCTACCAAAAGATGCATGCGCATGCTTAAAACGCGTTTTGGCACAAATCCATGTGCGGATGTTAAAAAGAGCAGCATCGGCATGCTTTTCACGTGGTTTGGTAGAAATCCACGCGCGCGTTCTGCCAAAAGCACCATTTGCATGCATATCTAGTGGTTTTGCAGAAAACTGCGTCCGCGTCTACCAAAAGATGCATGCGCATGCTTAAAACGCGTTTTGGCACAAATCCATGTGCGGGTGCTAAAAAGAGCAGCATCGGCATGCTTTTCACGTCGTTTGGTAGAAATCCACACGCGCGTTCTGCCAAAAGCACCATTTGCATGCCTATCGTGTGGTTTTGCAGAAAACTGCGTCCGCGTCTACCAAAAGATGCATGCGCATGCTTAAAACGCGCTTTGGCACAAATCCATGTGCGGATGTTAAAAAGAGCAGCATCGGCATGCTTTTCACGTCGTTTGGTAGAAATCCACGCGCGCGTTCTGCCAAAAGCACCATTTGCATGCATATCGTGTGGTTTTGCAGAAAACTGCGTCCGCGTCTACCAAAAGATGCATGCGCATGCTTAAAACGCGTTTTGGCACAAATCCATGTGCGGATGTTAAAAAGAGCAGCATCGGCATGCTTTTCACGTCGTTTGGTAGAAATCCACGCCCGCGTTCTGCCAAAAGCACCATTTGCGTGCATATCGTGTGGTTTTGCAAAAAACTGCGTCCGCGTCTACCAAAAGATGCATGCGCATGCTTAAAACGCGTTTTGGCACAAATCCATGTGCGGATGTTAAAAAGAGCAGCATCGGCATGCTTTTCACGTCGTTTGGTAGAAATACACACTCGCGTTCTGCCAAAAGCACCATTTGCATGCATATCGTGTGGTTTTGCAGAAAACTGCGTCCGCGTCTACCAAAGATGCATGTGCATGCTAAAAACGCGTTTTGGCACAAATACATGTGCGGGTGCTAAAAAGAGCAGCATCGGCATGCTTTTCACGTCGTTTGGTAGAAATCCACGCGCGCGTTCTGCCAAAAGCACCATTTGCATGCCTATCGTGTGGTTTTGCAGAAAACTGCGTCCGCGTCTACCAAAAGATGCATGCGCATGCTTAAAACGCGTTTTGGCACAAATCCATGTGCGGATGTTAAAAAGAGCAGCATCGGCATGCTTTTCACGTCGTTTGGTAGAAATCCACGCGCGCGTTCTGCCAAAAGCACCATTCGCATGCATATCTTGTGGTTTTGCAGAAAACTGCGTCCGCGTCTACCAAAAGATGCATGCGCATGCTTAAAACGCGTTTTGGCACAAATCCATGTGCGGGTGCTAAAAAGAGCAGCATCGGCATGCTTTTCACGTCGTTTGGTAGAAATCCACACGCGCGTTCTGCCAAAAGCACCATTTGCATGCCTATCGTGTGGTTTTGCAGAAAACTGCGTCCGCATCTACCAAAAGATGCATGCGCATGCTTAAAACGCGCTTTGGCACAAATCCATGTGCGGATGTTAAAAAGAGCAGCATCGGCATGCTTTTCACGTCGTTTGGTATAAATCCACGCGCGCGTTCTGCCAAAAGCACCATTTGCATGCATATCGTGTGGTTTTGCAGAAAACTGCGTCCGCGTCTACCAAAAGATGCATGCGCATGCTTAAAACGCGTTTTGGCACAAATCCATGTGCGGGTGCTAAAAAGGGCAGCATCGGCATGCTTTTCACGTCGTTTGGTAGAAATCCACACGCGCGTTCTGCCAAAAGCACCATTTGCATGCATATCGTGTGGTTTTGCAGAAAACTGCATCCGCGTCTACGAAAAGATGCATGCGCATGCTCAAAACGCGCGTTGGCACAAATCCATGTGCGGATGTTAAAAAGAGCAGCATCGGCATGCTTTTCACGTCGTTTGGTAGAAATCCACGCGCGCGTTCTGCCAAAAGCATTATTTGCATGCATATCGTGTGGTTTTGCAGAAAACTGCGTCCGCGTCTACCAAAAGATGCATGCGCATGCTTAAAACGCGTTTTGGCACAAATCCATGTGCGGATGTTAAAAAGAGCAGCATCGGCATGCTTTTCACGTCGTTTGGTAGAAATCCACGCGCGCGTTCTGCAAAAAGCACCATTTGCATGCATATCGTGTGGTTTTGCAGAAAACTGCGTCCGCGTCTACCAAAAGATGCATGCGCATGCTTAAAACGCGTTTTGGCACAAATCCATGTGCGGGTGCTAAAAAGAGCAGCATCGGCATGCTTTTCACGTCGTTTGGTAGAAATCCACACGCGCGTTCTGCCAAAAGCACCATTTCCATGCCTATCGTGTGGTTTTGCAGAAAACTGCGTCCGCGTCTACCAAAAGATGCATGCGCATGCTTAAAACGCGCTTTGGCACAAATCCATGTGCGGATGTTAAAAAGAGCAGCATCGGCATGCTTTTCACGTCGTTTGGTAGAAATCCACGCGCGCGTTCTGCCAAAAGCACCATTTGCATGCATATCGTGTGGTTTTGCAGAAAACTGCGTCCGCGTCTACCAAAAGATGCATGCGCATGCTTAAAACGCGTTTTGGCACAAATCCATGTGCGGGTGCTAAAAAGGGCAGCATCGGCATGCTTTTCACGTCGTTTGGTAGAAATCCACACGCGCGTTCTGCCAAAAGCACCATTTGCATGCATATCGTGTGGTTTTGCAGAAAACTGCATCCGCGTCTACCAAAAGATGCATGCGCATGCTTAAAACGCGCTTTGGCACAAATCCATGTGCGGATGTTAAAAAGAGCAGCATCGGCATGCTTTTCACGTCGTTTGGTAGAAATCCACGCGCGCGTTCTGCCAAAAGCATTATTTGCATGCATATCGTGTGGTTTTGCAGAAAACTGCGTCCGCGTCTACCAAAAGATGCATGCGCATGCTTAAAACGCGTTTTGGCACAAATCCATGTGCGGATGTTAAAAAGAGCAGCATCGGCATGCTTTTCACGTCGTTTGGTAGAAATCCACGCGCGCGTTCTGCAAAAAGCACCATTTGCATGCATATCGTGTGGTTTTGCAGAAAACTGCGTCCGCGTCTACCAAAAGATGCATGCGCATGCTTAAAACGCGTTTTGGCACAAATCCATGTGCGGGTGCTAAAAAGAGCAGCATCGGCATGCTTTTCACGTCGTTTGGTAGAAATCCACACGCGCGTTCTGCCAAAAGCACCATTTCCATGCCTATCGTGTGGTTTTGCAGAAAACTGCGTCCGCGTCTACCAAAAGATGCATGCGCATGCTTAAAACGCGCTTTGGCACAAATCCATGTGCGGATGTTAAAAAGAGCAGCATCGGCATGCTTTTCACGTCGTTTGGTAGAAATCCACGCGCGCGTTCTGCCAAAAGCACCATTTGCATGCATATCGTGTGGTTTTGCAGAAAACTGCGTCCGCGTCTACCAAAAGATGCATGCGCATGCTTAAAACGCGTTTTGGCACAAATCCATGTGCGGGTGCTAAAAAGAGCAGCATCGGCATGCTTTTCACGTCGTTTGGTAGAAATCCACACGCGCGTTCTGCCAAAAGCACCATTTGCATGCATATCGTGTGGTTTTGCAGAAAACTGCGTCCGCGTCTACCAAAAGATGCATGCGCATGCTTAAAACGCGCTTTGGCACAAATCCATGTGCGGATGTTAAAAAGAGCAGCATCGGCATGCTTTTCACGTCGTTTGGTAGAAATCCACGCGCGCGTTCTGCCAAAAGCACCATTTGCATGCATATCGTGTGGTTTTGCAGAAAACTGCGTCCGCGTCTACCAAAAGATGCATGCGCATGCTTAAAACGCGTTTTGGCACAAATCCATGTGCGGGTGCTAAAAAGAGCAGCATCGGCATGCTTTTCACGTCGTTTGGTAGAAATCCACACGCGCGTTCTGCCAAAACCACCATTTGCATGCATATCGTGTGGTTTTGCAGAAAACTGCGTCCGCGCCTACCAAAAGATGCATGTGCATGCTAAAAACGCGTTTTGGCACAAATCCATGTGCGGGTGCTAAAAAGAGCAGCATCGGCATGCTTTTCACGTCGTTTGGTAGAAATCCACGCGCGCGTTCTGCCAAAAGCACCATTTGCATGCATACCGTGTGGTTTTGCAGAAAACTGCGTCCGCGTCTACCAAAAGATGCATGTGCATGCTAAAAACGCGTTTTGGCACAAATCCATGTGCGGGTGCTAAAAAGAGCAGCATCGGCATGCTTTTCACGTCGTTTGGTAGAAATCCACGCGCGCGTTCTGCCAAAAGCACCATTTGCATGCATATCGTGTGGTTTTGCAGAAAACTGCGTCCGCGTCTACCAAAAGATGCATGCGCATGCTTAAAACGCGTTTTGGCACAAATCCATGTGCGGGTGCTAAAAAGGGCAGCATCGGCATGCTTTTCACGTCGTTTGGTAGAAATCCACACGCGCGTTCTGCCAAAAGCACCATTTGCATGCATATCGTGTGGTTTTGCAGAAAACTGCGTCCGCGTCTACCAAAAGATGCATGCGCATGCTTAAAACGCGCTTTGGCACAAATCCATGTGCGGATGTTAAAAAGAGCAGCATCGGCATGCTTTTCACGTCGTTTGGTAGAAATCCACGCGCGCGTTCTGCCAAAAGCATTATTTGCATGCATATCGTGTGGTTTTGCAGAAAACTGCGTCCGCGTCTACCAAAAGATGCATGCGCATGCTTAAAACGCGTTTTGGCACAAATCCATGTGCGGATGTTAAAAAGAGCAGCATCGGCATGCTTTTCACGTCGTTTGGTAGAAATCCACGCGCGCGTTCTGCAAAAAGCACCATTTGCATGCATATCGTGTGGTTTTGCAGAAAACTGCGTCCGCGTCTACCAAAAGATGCATGCGCATGCTTAAAACGCGTTTTGGCACAAATCCATGTGCGGGTGCTAAAAAGAGCAGCATCGGCATGCTTTTCACGTCGTTTGGTAGAAATCCACACGCGCGTTCTGCCAAAAGCACCATTTCCATGCCTATCGTGTGGTTTTGCAGAAAACTGCGTCCGCGTCTACCAAAAGATGCATGCGCATGCTTAAAACGCGCTTTGGCACAAATCCATGTGCGGATGTTAAAAAGAGCAGCATCGGCATGCTTTTCACGTCGTTTGGTAGAAATCCACGCGCGCGTTCTGCCAAAAGCACCATTTGCATGCATATCGTGTGGTTTTGCAGAAAACTGCGTCCGCGTCTACCAAAAGATGCATGCGCATGCTTAAAACGCGTTTTGGCACAAATCCATGTGCGGGTGCTAAAAAGAGCAGCATCGGCATGCTTTTCACGTCGTTTGGTAGAAATCCACACGCGCGTTCTGCCAAAAGCACCATTTGCATGCATATCGTGTGGTTTTGCAGAAAACTGCGTCCGCGTCTACCAAAAGATGCATGCGCATGCTTAAAACGCGCTTTGGCACAAATCCATGTGCGGATGTTAAAAAGAGCAGCATCGGCATGCTTTTCACGTCGTTTGGTAGAAATCCACGCGCGCGTTCTGCCAAAAGCACCATTTGCATGCATATCGTGTGGTTTTGCAGAAAACTGCGTCCGCGTCTACCAAAAGATGCATGCGCATGCTTAAAACGCGTTTTGGCACAAATCCATGTGCGGGTGCTAAAAAGAGCAGCATCGGCATGCTTTTCACGTCGTTTGGTAGAAATCCACACGCGCGTTCTGCCAAAACCACCATTTGCATGCATATCGTGTGGTTTTGCAAAAAACTGCGTCCGCGCCTACCAAAAGATGCATGTGCATGCTAAAAACGCGTTTTGGCACAAATCCATGTGCGGGTGCTAAAAAGAGCAGCATCGGCATGCTTTTCACGTCGTTTGGTAGAAATCCACGCGCGCGTTCTGCCAAAAGCACCATTTGCATGCATACCGTGTGGTTTTGCAGAAAACTGCGTCCGCGTCTACCAAAAGATGCATGTGCATGCTAAAAACGCGTTTTGGCACAAATCCATGTGCGGGTGCTAAAAAGAGCAGCATCGGCATGCTTTTCACGTCGTTTGGTAGAAATCCACGCGCGCGTTCTGCCAAAAGCACCATTTGCATGCCTATCGTGTGGTTTTGCAGAAAACTGCGTCCGCGTCTACCAAAAGATGCATGCGCATGCTTAAAACGCGTTTTGGCACAAATCCATGTGCGGATGTTAAAAAGAGCAGCATCGGCATGCTTTTCACGTCGTTTGGTAGAAATCCACGCGCGCGTTCTGCGAAAAGCACCATTTGCATGCATATCGTGTGGTTTTGCAGAAAACTGCGTCCGCGTCTACCAAAAGATGCATGCGCATGCTTAAAACGCGTTTTGGCACAAATCCATGTGCGGGTGCTAAAAAGAGCAGCATCGGCATGCTTTTCACGTCGTTTGGTAGAAATCCACACGCGCGTTCTGCCAAAAGCACCATTTGCATGCATATCGTGTGGTTTTGCAGAAAACTGCGTCCGCGTCTACCAAAAGATGCATGTGCATGCTAAAAACGCGTTTTGGCACAAATCCATGTGCGGGTGCTAAAAAGAGCAGCATCGGCATGCTTTTCACGTCGTTTGCTAGAAATCCACGCGCGCGTTCTGCCAAAACCACCATTTGCATGCATATCGTGTGGTTTTGCAGAAAACTGCGTCCGCGTCTACCAAAAGATGCATGCGCATGCTTAAAACGCGTTTTGGCACAAATCCATGTGCGGGCGCTAAAAAGAGCAGCATCGGCATGCTTTTCACGTCGTTTGGTAGAAATCCACGCGCGCGTTCTGCCAAAAGCACCATTTGCATGCATATCGTGTGGTTTTGCAGAAAACTGCGTCCGCGTCTACCAAAAGATGCATGCGCATGCTTAAAACGCGCTTTGGCACAAATCCATGTGCGGATGTTAAAAAGAGCAGCATCGGCATGCTTTTCACGTCGTTTGGTAGAAATCCACGCGCGCGTTCTGCCAAAAGCACCATTTGCATGCATATCGTGTGGTTTTGCAGAAAACTGCGTCCGCGTCTACCAAAAGATGCATGCGCATGCATAAAACGCGTTTTGGCACAAATCCATGTGCGGGTGCTAAAAAGAGCAGCATCGGCATGCTTTTCACGTCGTTTGGTAGAAATCCACACGCGCGTTCTGCCAAAAGCACCATTTGCATGCATATCGTGTGGTTTTGCAGAAAACTGCGTCCGCGTCTACCAAAACATGCATGTGCATGCTAAAAACGCGTTTTGGCACAAATCCATGTGCGGGTGCTAAAAAGAGCAGCATCGGCATGCTTTTCACGTCGTTTGGTAGAAATCCACGCGCGCGTTCTGCCAAAAGCACCATTTGCATGCCTATCGTGTGGTTTTGCAGAAAACTGCGTCCGCGTCTACCAAAAGATGCATGCGCATGCTTAAAACGCGTTTTGGCACAAATCCATGTGCGGATGTTAAAAAGAGCAGCATCGGCATGCTTTTCACGTCGTTTGGTAGAAATCCACACGCGCGTTCTGCCAAAAGCACCATTTGCATGCCTATCGTGTGGTTTTGCAGAAAACTGCGTCCGCGTCTACCAAAAGATGCATGCGCATGCTTAAAACGCGCTTTGGCACAAATCCATGTGCGGATGTTAAAAAGAGCAGCATCGGCATGCTTTTCACGTCGTTTGGTAGAAATCCACGCGCGCGTTCTGCCAAAAGCACCATTTGCATGCATATCGTGTGGTTTTGCAGAAAACTGCGTCCGCGTCTACCAAAAGATGCATGCGCATGCTTAAAACGCGTTTTGGCACAAATCCATGTGCGGGTGCTAAAAAGGGCAGCATCGGCATGCTTTTCACGTCGTTTGGTAGAAATCCACACGCGCGTTCTGCCAAAAGCACCATTTGCATGCATATCGTGTGGTTTTGCAGAAAACTGCGTCCGCGTCTACCAAAAGATGCATGCGCATGCTTAAAACGCGTTTTGGCACAAATCCATGTGCGGGTGCTAAAAAGAGCAGCATCGGCATGCTTTTCACGTCGGTTGGTAGAAATCCACACGCGCGTTCTGCCAAAACCACCATTTGCATGCATATCGTGTGGTTTTGCAGAAAACTGCGTCCGCGTCTACCAAAAGATGCATGTGCATGCTAAAAACGCGTTTTGGCACAAATCCATGTGCGGGTGCCAAAAAGAGCACCATCGGCATGCTTTTCACGTCGTTTGGTAGAAATCCACGCGCGCGTTCTGCCAAAAGCACCATTTGCATGCCTATCGTGTGGTTTTGCAGAAAACTGCGTCCGCGTCTACCAAAAGATGCATGCGCATGCTTAAAACGCGTTTTGGCACAAATCCATGTGCGGATGTTAAAAAGAGCAGCATCGGCATGCTTTTCACGTCGTTTGGTAGAAATCCACGCGCGCGTTCTGCCAAAAGCACAATTTGCATGCATATCGTGTGGTTTTGCAGAAAACTGCGTCCGCGTCTACCAAAAGATGCATGCGCATGCTTAAAACGCGTTTTGGCACAAATCCATGTGCGGGTGCTAAAAAGAGCAGCATCGGCATGCTTTTCACGTCGTTTGGTAGAAATCCACACGCGCGTTCTGCCAAAACCACCATTTGCATGCATATCGTGTGGTTTTGCAGAAAACTGCGTCCGCGTCTACCAAAAGATGCATGTGCATGCTAAAAACGCGTTTTGGCACAAATCCATGTGCGGGTGCCAAAAAGAGCACCATCGGCATGCTTTTCACGTCGTTTGGTAGAAATCCACGCGCGCGTTCTGCCAAAAGCACCATTTGCATGCATATCGTGTGGTTTTGCAGAAAACTGTGTCCGCGTCTACCAAAAGATGCATGTGCATGCTGAAACCGCGTTTTGGTACAAATCCATGTGCGGGTGCTAAAAAGAGCAGCATCGGCATGCTTTTCACGTCGTTTGGTAGAAATCCACGTGCGCGTTCTGCCAAAAGCACCATTTGCATGCATATCGTGTGGTTTAGCAGAAAACTGCGTCCGCGTCTACCAAAAGATGCATGTGCATGCTTAAAACGCGTTTTGGCACAAATCCATGTGCGGGTGCTAAAAAGAGCAGCATCGGCATGCTTTTCACGTCGTTTGGTAGAAATCCACGTGCGCGTTCTGCCAAAAGCACCATTTGCATGCATATCGTGTGGTTTTGCAGAAAACTGCGTCCGCGTCTACCAAAAGATGCATGTGCATGCTTAAAACGCGTTTTGGCACAAATCCATGTGCGGGTGCTAAAAAGAGCAGCATCGGCATGCTTTTCACGTCGTTTGGTAGAAATCCACACGCGCGTTCTGCCAAAAGCACCATTTGCATGCATATCGTGTGGTTTTGCAGAAAACTGCGTCCGCGCCTACCAAAAGATGCATGTGCATGCTAAAAACGCGTTTTGGCACAAATCCATGTGCGGGTGCTAAAAAGAGCAGCATCGGCATGCTTTTCACGTCGTTTGGTAGAAATCCACGCGCGCGTTCTGCCAAAAGCACCATTTGCATGCATATCGTGTGGTTTTGCAGAAAACTGCGTCCGCGTCTACCAAAAGATGCATGCGCATGCTTAAAACGCGTTTTGGCACAAATCCATGTGCGGGTGCTAAAAAGAGCAGCATCGGCATGCTTTTCACGTCGTTTGGTAGACATCCACACGCGCGTTGTGCCAAAAGCACCATTTGCATGCATATCGTGTGGTTTTGCAGAAAACTGCGTCCGCGTCTACCAAAAGATGCATGTGCATGCTAAAAACGCGTTTTGGCACAAATCCATGTGCGGGTGCTAAAAAGAGCAGCATCGGCATGCTTTTCACGTCGTTTGGTAGAAATCCACGCGCGCGTTCTGCCAAAAGCATCATTTGCATGCATATCGTGTGGTTTTGCAGAAAACTGCGTCCGCGTCTACCAAAAGATGCATGCGCATGCTTAAAACGCGTTTTGGCACAAATCCATGTGCGGGTGCTAAAAAGAGCAGCATCGGCATGCTTTTCACGTCGTTTGGTAGAAATCCACACGCGCGTTCTGCCAAAAGCACCATTTGCATGCATATCGTGTGGTTTTGCAGAAAACTGCGTCCGCGTCTACCAAAAGATGCATGTGCATGCTAAAAACGCGTTTTGGCACAAATCCATGTGCGGGTGCTAAAAAGAGCAGCATCGGCATGCTTTTCACGTCGTTTGGTAGAAATCCACGCGCGCGTTCTGCCAAAAGCACCATTTGCATGCCTATCGTGTGGTTTTGCAGAAAACTGCGTCCGCGTCTACCAAAAGATGCATGCGCATGCTTAAAACGCGCTTTGGCACAAATCCATGTGCGGATGTTAAAAAGAGCAGCATCGGCATGCTTTTCACGTCGTTTGGTAGAAATCCACGCGCGCGTTCTGCCAAAAGCACCATTTGCATGCATATCGTGTGGTTTTGCAGAAAACTGCGTCCGCGTCTACCAAAAGATGCATGCGCATGCTTAAAACGCGTTTTGGCACAAATCCATGTGCGGGTGCTAAAAAGAGCAGCATCGGCATGCTTTTCACGTCGTTTGGTAGAAATCCACGCGCGCGTTCTGCCAAAAGCACCATTTGCATGCCTATCGTGTGGTTTTGCAGAAAACTGCGTCCGCGTCTACCAAAAGATGCATGCGCATGCTTAAAACGCGCTTTGGCACAAATCCATGTGCGGATGTTAAAAAGAGCAGCATCGGCATGCTTTTCACGTCGTTTGGTAGAAATCCACGCGCGCGTTCTGCCAAAAGCACCATTTGCATGCATATCGTGTGGTTTTGCAGAAAACTGCGTCCGCGTCTACCAAAACATGCATGCGCATGCTTAAAACGCGTTTTGGCACAAATCCATGTGCGGATGTTAAAAAGAGCAGCATCGGCATGCTTTTCACGTCGTTTGGTAGAAATCCACGCGCGCGTTCTGCCAAAAGCACCATTTGCACGCCTATCGTGTGGTTTTGCAGAAAACTGCGTCCGCGTCTACCAAAAGATGCATGCGCATGCTTAAAACGCGCTTTGGCACAAATCCATGTGCGGATGTTAAAAAGAGCAGCATCGGCATGCTTTTCACGTCGTTTGGTAGAAATCCACGCGCGCGTTCTGCCAAAAGCACCATTTGCATGCATATCGTGGGGTTTTGCAGAAAACTGCGTCCGCGTCTACCAAAAGATGCATGCGCATGCTTAAAACGCGTTTTGGCACAAATCCATGGGCGGGTGCTAAAAAGAGCAGCATCGGCATGCTTTTCACGTCGTTTGGTAGAAATCCACGCGCGCGTTCTGCCAAAAGCACCATTCGCATGCCTATCGTGTGGTTTTGCAGAAAACTGCGTCCGCGTCTACCAAAAGATGCATGCGCATGCTTAAAACGCGCTTTGGCACAAATCCATGTGCGGATGTTAAAAAGAGCAGCATCGGCATGCTTTTCACGTCGTTTGGTAGAAATCCACGCGCGCGTTCTGCCAAAAGCACCATTTGCATGCATATCGTGTGGTTTTGCAGAAAACTGCGTCCGCGTCTACCAAAAGATGCATGCGCATGCTTAAAACGCGTTTTGGCACAAATCCATGTGCGGATGTTAAAAAGAGCAGCATCGGCATGCTTTTCACGTCGTTTGGTAGAAATCCACGCGCGCGTTCTGCCAAAAGCACCATTTGCATGCATATCGTGTGGTTTTGCAGAAAACTGCGTCCGCGTCTACCAAAAGATGCATGCGCATGCTTAAAACGCGCTTTGGCACAAATCCATGTGCGGATGTTAAAAAGAGCAGCATCGGCATGCTTTTCACGTCGTTTGGTAGAAATCCACGCGCGCGTTCTGCCAAAAGCACCATTTGCATGCATATCGCGTGGTTTTGCAGAAAACTGCGTCCGCGTCTACCAAAAGATGCATGCGCATGCTTAAAACGCGTTTTGGCACAAATCCATGTGCGGGTGCTAAAAAGAGCAGCATCGGCATGCTTTTCACGTCGTTTGGTAGAAATCCACACGCGCGTTCTGCCAAAAGCACCATTTGCATGCATATCGTGTGGTTTTGCAGAAAACTGCGTCCGCGTCTACTAAAAGATGCATGTGCATGCTAAAAACGCGTTTTGGCACAAATCCATGTGCGGGTGCTAAAAAGAGCAGCATCGGCATGCTTTTCACGTCGTTTGGTAGAAATCCACGCGAGCGTTCTGCCAAAAGCACCATTTGCATGCCTATCGTGTGGTTTTGCAGAAAACTGCGTCCGCGTCTACCAAAAGATGCATGCGCATGCTTAAAACGCGTTTTGGCACAAATCCATGTGCGGATGTTAAAAAGAGCAGCATCGGCATGCTTTTCACGTCGTTTGGTAGAAATCCACGCGCGCGTTCTGCCAAAAGCACCATTTGCATGCATATCGTGTGGTTTTGCAGAAAACTGCGTCCGCGTCTACCAAAAGATGCATGCGCATGCTTAAAACGCGCTTTGGCACAAATCCATGTGCGGATGTTAAAAAGAGCAGCATCGGCATGCTTTTCACGTCGTTTGGTAGAAATCCACGCGCGCGTTCTGCCAAAAGCACCATTTGCATGCATATCGCGTGGTTTTGCAGAAAACTGCGTCCGCGTCTACCAAAAGATGCATGCGCATGCTTAAAACGCGTTTTGGCACAAATCCATGTGCGGGTGCTAAAAAGAGCAGCATCGGCATGCTTTTCACGTCGTTTGGTAGAAATCCACACGCGCGTTCTGCCAAAAGCACCATTTGCATGCATATCGTGTGGTTTTGCAGAAAACTGCGTCCGCGTCTACTAAAAGATGCATGTGCATGCTAAAAACGCGTTTTGGCACAAATCCATGTGCGGGTGCTAAAAAGAGCAGCATCGGCATGCTTTTCACGTCGTTTGGTAGAAATCCACGCGAGCGTTCTGCCAAAAGCACCATTTGCATGCCTATCGTGTGGTTTTGCAGAAAACTGCGTCCGCGTCTACCAAAAGATGCATGCGCATGCTTAAAACGCGTTTTGGCACAAATCCATGTGCGGATGTTAAAAAGAGCAGCATCGGCATGCTTTTCACGTCGTTTGGTAGAAATCCACGCGCGCGTTCTGCCAAAAGCACCATTTGCATGCATATCGTGTGGTTTTGCAGAAAACTGCGTCCGCGTCTACCAAAAGATGCATGCGCATGCTTAAAACGCGTTTTGGCACAAATCCATGTGCGGGTGCTAAAAAGAGCAGCATCGGCATGCTTTTCACGTCGTTTGGTAGAAATCCACACGCGCGTTCTGCCAAAAGCACCATTTGCATGCATATCGTGTGGTTTTGCAGAAAACTGCGTCCGCGTCTACCAAAAGATGCATGCGCATGCTTAAAACGCGCTTTGGCACAAATCCATGTGCGGATGTTAAAAAGAGCAGCATCGGCATGCTTTTCACGTCGTTTGGTAGAAATCCACGCGCGCGTTCTGCCAAAAGCACCATTTGCATGCATATCGTGTGGTTTTTGCAGAAAACTGCGTCCGCGTCTACCAAAAGATGCATGCGCATGCTTAAAACGCGTTTTGGCACAAATCCATGTGCGGGTGCTAAAAAGAGCAGCATCGGCATGCTTTTCACGTCGTTTGGTAGAAATCCACACGCGCGTTCTGCCAAAACCACCATTTGCATGCATATCGTGTGGTTTTGCAGAAAAATGCGTCCGCGTCTACCAAAAGATGCATGTGCATGCTAAAAACGTGTTTTGGCACAAATCCATGTGCGGGTGCTAAAAAGAGCACCATCGGCATGCTTTTCACGTCGTTTGGTAGAAATCCACGCGCGCGTTCTGCCAAAAGCACCATTTGCATGCCTATCGTGTGGTTTTGCAGAAAACTGCGTCCGCGTCTACCAAAAGATGCATGCGCATGCTTAAAACGCGCTTTGGCACAAATCCATGTGCGGATGTTAAAAAGAGCAGCATCGGCATGCTTTTCACGTCCGTTTGGTAGAAATCCACGCGCGCGTTCTGCCAAAAGCACCATTTGCATGCATATCGTGTGGTTTTGCAGAAAACTGCGTCCGCGTCTACCAAAAGATGCATGCGCATGCTTAAAACGCGTTTTGGCACAAATCCATGTGCGAGTGCTAAAAAGAGCAGCATCGGCATGCTTTTCACGTCGTTTGGTAGAAATCCACACGCGCGTTCTGCCAAAAGCACCATTTGCATGCATATCGTGTGGTTTTGCAGAAAACTGCGTCCGCGTCTACCAAAAGATGCATGCGCATGCTTAAAACGCGCTTTGGCACAAATCCATGTGCGGATGTTAAAAAGAGCAGCATCGGCATGCTTTTCACGTCGTTTGGTAGAAATCCACGCGCGCGTTCTGCCAAAAGCACCATTTGCATGCATATCGTGTGGTTTTGCAGAAAACTGCGTCCGCGTCTACCAAAAGATGCATGCGCATGCTTAAAACGCGTTTTGGCACAAATCCATGTGCGGGTGCTAAAAAGAGCAGCATCGGCATGCTTTTCACGTCGTTTGGTAGAAATCCACACGCGCGTTCTGCCAAAACCACCATTTGCATGCATATCGTGTGGTTTTGCAGAAAACTGCGTCCGCACCTACCAAAAGATGCATGTGCATGCTAAAAACGCGTTTTGGCACAAATCCATGTGCGGGTGCTAAAAAGAGCACCATCGGCATGCTTTTCACGTCGTTTGGTAGAAATCCACGCGCGCGTTCTGCCAAAAGCACCATTTGCATGCCTATCGTGTGGTTTTGCAGAAAACTGCGTCCGCGTCTACCAAAAGATGCATGCGCATGCTTAAAACGCGTTTTCGCACAAATCCATGTGCGGATGTTAAAAAGAGCAGCATCGGCATGCTTTTCACGTCGTTTGGTAGAAATCCACGCGCGCGTTCTGCCAAAAGCACCATTTGCATGCATATCGTGTGGTTTTGCAGAAAACTGCGTCCGCGTCTACCAAAAGTTGCATGCGCATGCTTAAAACGCGTTTTGGCACAAATCCATGTGCGGGTGCTAAAAAGAGCAGCATCGGCATGCTTTTCACGTCGTTTGGTAGAAATCCACACGCGCGTTCTGCCAAAAGCACCCTTTGCATGCCTATCGTGTGGTTTTGCAGAAAACTGCGTCCGCGTCTACCAAAAGATGCATGCGCATGCTTAAAACGCGCTTTGGCACAAATCCATGTGCGGATGTTAAAAAGAGCAGCATCGGCATGCTTTTCACGTCGTTTGGTAGAAATCCACGCGCGCGTTCTGCCAAAAGCACCATTTGCATGCATATCGTGTGGTTTTGCAGAAAACTGCGTCCGCGTCTACCAAAAGATGCATGCGCATGCTTAAAACGCGTTTTGGCACAAATCCATGTGCGGATGTTAAAAAGAGCAGCATCGGCATGCTTTTCACGTCGTTTGGTAGAAATCCACGCGCGCGTTCTGCCAAAAGCACCATTTGCGTGCATATCGTGTGGTTTTGCAAAAAACTGCGTCCGCGTCTACCAAAAGATGCATGCGCATGCTTAAAACGCGTTTTGGCACAAATCCATGTGCGGATGTTAAAAAGAGCAGCATCCGCATGCTTTTCACGTCGTTTGGTAGAAATCCACGCGCGCGTTCTGCCAAAAGCACCATTTGCATGCATATCGTGTGGTTTTGCAGAAAACTGCGTCCGCGTCAACCAAAAGATCCATGCGCATGCTTAAAACGCGTTTTGGCACAAATCCATGTGCGGGTGCTAAAAAGAGCAGCATCGGCATGCTTTTCACGTCGTTTGGTAGAAATCCACACGCGCGTTCTGCCAAAAGCACCATTTGCATGCATATCGTGTGCTTTTGCAGAAAACTGCGTCCGCGTCTACCAAAAGATGCATGCGCATGCTTAAAACGCGTTTTGGCACAAATCCATGTGCGGATGTTAAAAAGAGCAGCATCGGCATGCTTTTCACGTCGTTTGGTAGAAATCCACGCACGCGTTCTGCCAAAAGCACCATTTGCGTGCATATCGTGTGGTTTTGCAAAAAACTGCGTCCGCGTCTACCAAAAGATGCATGCGCATGCTTAAAACGCGTTTTGGCACAAATCCATGTGCGGATGTTAAAAAGAGCAGCATCGGCATGCTTTTCACGTCGTTTGGTAGAAATCCACGCGCGCGTTCTGCCAAAAGCACCATTTGCATGCAATCGTGTGGTTTTGCAGAAAACTGCGTCCGCGTCTACCAAAAGATGCATGCGCATGCTTAAAACGCGCTTTGGCACAAATCCATGTGCGGATGTTAAAAAGAGCAGCATCGGCATGCTTTTCACATCGTTTGGTAGAAATCCACGCGCGCGTTCTGCCAAAAGCACCATTTGCATGCGTATCGTGTGGTTTTGCAGAAAACTGCGTCCGCGTCTACCAAAAGATGCATGCGCATGCTTAAAACGCGTTTTGGCACAAATCCATGTGCGGGTGCTAAAAAAGAGCAGCATCGGCATGCTTTTCACGTCGTTTGGTAGAAATCCACACGCGCGTTCTGCCAAAAGCACCATTTGCATGCATATCGTGTGGTTTTGCAGAAAACTGCGTCCGCGTCTACCAAAAGATGCATGCGCATGCTTAAAACGCGTTTTGGCACAAATCCATGTGCGGGTGCTAAAAAGAGCAGCATCGGCATGCTTTTCACGTCGTTTGGTAGAAATCCACACGCGCGTTCTGCCAAAACCACCATTTGCATGCATATCGTGTGGGTTTTTGCAGAAAACTTGGCACAAATCCATGTGCGGGTGCTAAAAAGAGCAGCATCGGCATGCTTTTCACGTCGTTTGGTAGAAATCCACGCGCGCGTTCTGCCAAAAGCACCATTTGCATGCCTATCGTGTGGTTTTGCAGAAAACTGCGTCCGCGTCTACCAAAAGATGCATGCGCATGCTTAAAACGCGCTTTGGCACAAATCCATGTGCGGATGTTAAAAAGAGCAGCATCGGCATGCTTTTCACGTCGTTTGGTAGAAATCCACGCGCGCGTTCTGCCAAAAGCACCATTTGCATGCATATCGTGTGGTTTTGCAGAAAACTGCGTCCGCGTCTACCAAAAGATGCACGCGCATGCTTAAAACGCGTTTTGGCACAAATCCATGTGCGGGTGCTAAAAAGAGCAGCATCGGCATGCTTTTCACGTCGTTTGGTAGAAATCCACGCGCGCGTTCTGCCAAAAGCACCATTTGCATGCCTATCGCGTGGTTTTGCAGAAAACTGCGTCCGCGTCTACCAAAAGATGCATGCGCATGCTTAAAACGCGCTTTGGCACAAATCCATGTGCGGATGTTAAAAAGAGCAGCATCGGCATGCTTTTCACGTCGTTTGGTAGAAATCCACGCGCGCGTTCTGCCAAAAGCACCATTTGCATGCATATCGTGTGGTTTTGCAGAAAACTGCGTCCGTGTCTACCAAAAGATGCATGCGCATGCTTAAAACGCGTTTTGGCACAAATCCATGTGCGGATGTTAAAAAGAGCAGCATCGGCATGCTTTTCACGTCGTTTGGTAGAAATACACGCGCGCGTTCTGCCAAAAGCACCATTTGCATGCCTATCGTGTGGTTTTGCAGAAAACTGCGTCCGCGTCTACCAAAAGATGCATGCGCATGCTTAAAACGCGTTTTGGCACAAATCCATGTGCGGGTGCTAAAAAGAGCAGCATCGGCATGCTTTTCACGTCGTTTGGTAGAAATCCACACGCGCGTTCTGCCAAAAGCACCATTTGCATGCATATCGTGTGGTTTTGCAGAAAACTGCGTCCGCGTCTACCAAAAGATGCATGCGCATGCTTAAAACGCGTTTTGGCACAAATCCATGTGCGGGTGCTAAAAAGAGCAGCATCGGCATGCTTTTCACGTCGTTTGGTAGAAATCCACACGCGCGTTCTGCCAAAACCACCATTTGCATGCATATCGTGTGGTTTTGCAGAAAACTTGGCACAAATCCATGTGCGGGTGCTAAAAAGAGCAGCATCGGCATGCTTTTCACGTCGTTTGGTAGAAATCCACGCGCGCGTTCTGCCAAAAGCACCATTTGCATGCCTATCGTGTGGTTTTGCAGAAAACTGCGTCCGCGTCTACCAAAAGATGCATGCGCATGCTTAAAACGCGCTTTGGCACAAATCCATGTGCGGATGTTAAAAAGAGCAGCATCGGCATGCTTTTCACGTCGTTTGGTAGAAATCCACGCGCGCGTTCTGCCAAAAGCACCATTTGCATGCATATCGTGTGGTTTTGCAGAAAACTGCGTCCGCGTCTACCAAAAGATGCATGCGCATGCTTAAAACGCGTTTTGGCACAAATCCATGTGCGGGTGCTAAAAAGAGCAGCATCGGCATGCTTTTCACGTCGTTTGGTAGAAATCCACGCGCGCGTTCTGCCAAAAGCACCATTTGCATGCCTATCGCGTGGTTTTGCAGAAAACTGCGTCCGCGTCTACCAAAAGATGCATGCGCATGCTTAAAACGCGCTTTGGCACAAATCCATGTGCGGATGTTAAAAAGAGCAGCATCGGCATGCTTTTCACGTCGTTTGGTAGAAATCCACGCGCGCGTTCTGCCAAAAGCACCATTTGCATGCATATCGTGTGGTTTTGCAGAAAACTGCGTCTGCGTCTACCAAAAGATGCATGCGCATGCTTAAAACGCGTTTTGGCACAAATCCATGTGCGGATGTTAAAAAGAGCAGCATCGGCATGCTTTTCACGTCGTTTGGTAGAAATCCACGCGCGCGTTCTGCCAAAAGCACCATTTGCATGCCTATCGTGTGGTTTTGCAGAAAACTGCGTCCGAGTCTACCAAAAGATGCATGCGCATGCTTTAAAACGCGTTTTGGCACAAATCCATGTGCGGGTGCTAAAAAGAGCAGCATCGGCATGCTTTTCACGTCGTTTGGTAGAAATCCACACGCGCGTTCTGCCAAAAGCACCATTTGCATGCATATCGTGTGGTTTTGCAGAAAACTGCGTCCGCGTCTACCAAAAGATGCATGTGCATGCTAAAAACGCGTTTTGGCACAAATCCATGTGCGGGTGCTAAAAAGAGCAGCATCGGCATGCTTTTCACGTCGTTTGGTAGACATCCACGCGCGCGTTCTGCCAAAAGCACCATTTGCATGCCTATCGTGTGGTTTTGCAGAAAACTGCGTCCGCGTCTACCAAAAGATGCATGCGCATGCTTAAAAACGCGTTTTGGCACAAATCCATGTGCGGGTGCTAAAAAGAGCAGCATCGGCATGCTTTTCACGTCGTTTGGTAGAAATCCACGCGCGCGTTCTGCCAAAAGCACCATTTGCATGCATATCGTGTGGTTTTGCAGAAAACTGCGTCCGCGTCTACCAAAAAGTGCATGCGCATGCTTAAAACGCGTTTTGGCACAAATCCATGTGCGGGTGCTAAAAAGGGCAGCATCGGCATGCTTTTCACGTCGTTTGGTAGAAATCCACACGCGCGTTCTGCCAAAAGCACCATTTGCATGCATATCGTGTGGTTTTGCAGAAAACTGCGTCCGCGTCTACCAAAAGATGCATGCGCATGCTTAAAACGCGCTTTGGCACAAATCCATGTGCGGATGTTAAAAAGAGCAGCATCGGGCATGCTTTTCACGTCGTTTGTAGAAATCCACGCGCGCGTTCTGCCAAAAGCACCATTTGCATGCATATCGTGTGGTTTTGCAGAAAACTGCGTCCGCGTCTACCAAAAGATGCATGCGCATGCTTAAAACGCGTTTTGGCACAAATCCATGTGCGGGTGCGAAAAAGAGCAGCATCGGCATGCTTTTCACGTCGTTTGGTAGAAATCCACACGCGCGTTCTGCCAAAACCACCATTTGCATGCATATCGTGTGGTTTTGCAGAAAACTGCGTCCGCGTCTACCAAAAGATGCATGTGCATGCTAAAAACGCGTTTTGGCACAAATCCATGTGCGGGTGCCAAAAAGAGCAGCATCGGCATGCTTTTCACGTCGTTTAGTAGAAATCCACGCGCGCGTTCTGCCAAAAGCACCATTTGCATGCCTATCGTGTGGTTTTGCAGAAAACTGCGTCCGCGTCTACCAAAAGATGCATGCGCATGCTTAAAACGCGTTTTGGCACAAATCCAAGTGCGGATGTTAAAAAGAGCAGCATCGGCATGCTTTTCACGTCGTTTGGTAGAAATCCACACGCGCGTTCTGCCAAAAGCACCATTTGCATGCATATCGTGTGGTTTTGCAGAAAACTGCGTCCGCGCCTACCAAAAGATGCATGTGCATGCTAAAAACGCGTTTTGGCACAAATCCATGTGCGGGTGCTAAAAAGAGCAGCATCGGCATGCTTTTCACGTCGTTTGGTAGAAATCCACGCGCGCGTTCTGCCAAAAGCACCATTTGCATGCATATCGTATGGTTTTGCAGAAAACTGCGTCCGCGTCTACCAAAAGATGCATGCGCATGCTTAAAACGCGTTTTGGCACAAATCCATGTGCGGGTGCTAAAAAGAGCAGCATCGGCATGCTTTTCACGTCGTTTGGTAGAAATCCACACGCGCGTTGTGCCAAAAGCACCATTTGCATGCATATCGTGTGGTTTTGCAGAAAACTGCGTCCGCGTCTACCAAAAGATGCATGTGCATGCTAAAAACGCGTTTTGGCACAAATCCATGTGCGGGTGCTAAAAAGAGCAGCATCGGCATGCTTTTCACGTCGTTTGGTAGAAATCCACGCGCGCGTTCTGCCAAAAGCATCATTTGCATGCATATCGTGTGGTTTTGCAGAAAACTGCGTCCGCGTCTACCAAAAGATGCATGCGCATGCTTAAAACGCGTTTTGGCACAAATCCATGTGCGGGTGCTAAAAAGAGCAGCATCGGCATGCTTTTCACGTCGTTTGGTAGAAATCCACACGCGCGTTCTGCCAAAAGCACCATTTGCATGCATATCGTGTGGTTTTGCAGAAAACTGCGTCCGCGTCTACCAAAAGATGCATGTGCATGCTAAAAACGCGTTTTGGCACAAATCCATGTGCGGGTGCTAAAAAGAGCAGCATCGGCATGCTTTTCACGTCGTTTGGTAGAAATCCACGCGCGCGTTCTGCCAAAAGCACCATTTGCATGCCTATCGTGTGGTTTTGCAGAAAACTGCGTCCGCGTCTACCAAAAGATGCATGCGCATGCTTAAAACGCGCTTTGGCACAAATCCATGTGCGGATGTTAAAAAGAGCAGCATCGGCATGCTTTTCACGTCGTTTGGTAGAAATCCACGCGCGCGTTCTGCCAAAAGCACCATTTGCATGCATATCGTGTGGTTTTGCAGAAAACTGCGTCCGCGTCTACCAAAAGATGCATGCGCATGCTTAAAACGCGTTTTGGCACAAATCCATGTGCGGGTGCTAAAAAGAGCAGCATCGGCATGCTTTTCACGTCGTTTGGTAGAAATCCACGCGCGCGTTCTGCCAAAAGCACCATTTGCATGCCTATCGTGTGGCTTTGCAGAAAACTGCGTCCGCGTCTACCAAAAGATGCATGCGCATGCTTAAAACGCGCTTTGGCACAAATCCATGTGCGGATGTTAAAAAGAGCAGCATCGGCATGCTTTTCACGTCGTTTGGTAGAAATCCACGCGCGCGTTCTGCCAAAAGCACCATTTGCATGCATATCGTGTGGTTTTGCAGAAAACTGCGTCCGCGTCTACCAAAAGATGCATGCGCATGCTTAAAACGCGTTTTGGCACAAATCCATGTGCGGATGTTAAAAAGAGCAGCATCGGCATGCTTTTCACGTCGTTTGGTAGAAATCCACGCGCGTTCTGCCAAAAGCACCATTTGCATGCCTATCGTGTGGTTTTGCAGAAAACTGCGTCCGCGTCTACCAAAAGATGCATGCGCATGCTTAAAACGCGCTTTGGCACAAATCCATGTGCGGATGTTAAAAAGAGCAGCATCGGCATGCTTTTCACGTCGTTTGGTAGAAATCCACGCGCGCGTTCTGCAAAAAGCACCATTTGCATGCATATCGTGTGGTTTTGCAGAAAACTGCGTCCGCGTCTACCAAAAGATGCATGCGCATGCTTAAAACGCGTTTTGGCACAAATGCATGTGCGGGTGCTAAAAAGAGCAGCATCGGCATGCTTTTCACGTCGTTTGGTAGAAATCCACGCGCGCGTTCTGCCAAAAGCACCATTCGCATGCCTATCGTGTGGTTTTGCAGAAAACTGCGTCCGCGTCTACCAAAAGATGCATGCGCATGCTTAAAACGCGTTTTGGCACAAATCCATGTGCGGGTGCTAAAAAGAGCAGCATCGGCATGCTTTTCACGTCGTTTGGTAGAAATCCACACGCGCATTCTGCCAAAAGCACCATTTGCATGCATATCATGTGGGTTTGCAGAAAACTGCGTCCGCGTCTACCAAAAGATGCATGCGCATGCTTAAAACGCGTTTTGGCACAAATCCATGTGCGGATGTTAAAAAGAGCAGCATCGGCATGCTTTTCACGTCGTTTGGTAGAAATCCACGCGCGCGTTCTGCCAAAAGCACCATTTGCATGCATATCGTGTGGTTTTGCAGAAAACTGCGTCCGCGTCTACCAAAAGATGCATGCGCATGCTTAAAACGCGTTTTGGCACAAATCCATGTGCGGGTGCTAAAAAGAGCAGCATCGGCATGCTTTTCACGTCGTTTGGTAGAAATCCACACGCGCGTTCTGCCAAAAGCACCATTTCCATGCCTATCGTGTGGTTTTGCAGAAAACTGCGTCCGCGTCTACCAAAAGATGCATGCGCATGCTTAAAACGCGCTTTGGCACAAATCCATGTGCGGATGTTAAAAAGAGCAGCATCGGCATGCTTTTCACGTCGTTTGGTAGAAATCCACGCGCGCGTTCTGCCAAAAGCACCATTTGCATGCATATCGTGTGGTTTTGCAGAAAACTGCGTCCGCGTCTACCAAAAGATGCATGCGCATGCTTAAAACGCGTTTTGGCACAAATCCATGTGCGGGTGCTAAAAAGAGCAGCATCGGCATGCTTTTCACGTCGTTTGGTAGAAATCCACACGCGCGTTCTGCCAAAAGCACCATTTGCATGCATATCGTGTGGTTTTGCAGAAAACTGCGTCCGCGTCTACCAAAGATGCATGTGCATGCTAAAAACGCGTTTTGGCACAAATCCATGTGCGGGTGCTAAAAAGAGCAGCATCGGCATGCTTTTCACGTCGTTTGGTAGAAATCCACGCGCGCGTTCTGCCAAAAGCACCATTTGCATGCCTATCGTGTGGTTTTGCAGAAAACTGCGTCCGCGTCTACCAAAAGATGCATGCGCATGCTTAAAACGCGTTTTGGCACAAATCCATGTGCGGATGTTAAAAAGAGCAGCATCGGCATGCTTTTCACGTCGTTTGGTAGAAATCCACGCGCGCGTTCTGCCAAAAGCACCATTTGCATGCATATCTTGTGGTTTTGCAGAAA